>NW_026646669.1:0-78404 GCF_949987535.1 Balaenoptera acutorostrata
GGAGGCAGAAGCAGTCAAGGGTAGCTTAGGGTTAGGGTTAGGGTTAGGGTTAGGGTTAGGGTTAGGGTACGGCTTAGGGTACGGGTTCGGGGAGGGGTTCGGGTACGGTGTAGGGTATGGGCTAGGGTTAGGGTTAGGGTTAGTGTTAGGGTTAGGGCTCGGTTTAGGGTACGGGTTAGGATTAGGGTACGCGTTAGGGTTAGGGTAGGGGTTAGGGTTAGGGTACGCGTTAGGGTTAGGGTAGTTATTAAACCTATCCCACTCTCTAGATACCCCTTAGCACGTAAAGTAATATTATTTGGGGGTCCAGCCATGGAGAAGAGTTTAGACACTAGGATAAGATAAGGAACACACCCATTCTCAAGAAATCACATTAGGATTCTCTTTTTAACCTGTTCCTTAAAGCACTAGTGCTTAGGAAATCCACTGGAGGCAGAAGCAGTCAAGGGTAGCTTAGGGTTAGGGTTAGGGTTAGGGTACGGCTTAGTGTACGGGTTCGGGGAGGGGTTCGGGTACGACGTAGGGTATGGGCTAGGGTTAGGGTTAGGGTTAGTGTTAGGGTTAGGGCTCGGTTTAGGGTACGTGTTAGGATTAGGGTACGCGTTAGGGTTAGGGTAGGGGTTAGGGTTAGGGTTACACGTTTAGGGTTAGGGTAGTTATTAAACCTATCCCACTCTCTAGATACCCCTTAGCACGTAAAGGAATATTATTTGTGGGTCCAGCCATGGAGAAGAGTTTAGACACTAGGATAAGATAAGGAACACACCCATTCTCAAGAAATCACATTAGGATTCTCTTTTTAACCTGTTCCTTAAAACACTACTGCTTAGGAAATCTATTGGAGGAAGAAGCAGTCAAGGGTAGCTTAGGCCTTAGGCTTAGGGTTAGGGTTAGGTTAGGGTACGGGTTCGGGGAGGGGTTCGGGTACGGCGTAGGGTATGGGCTAGGGTTAGGGTTAGGGTTAGTGTTAGGGTTAGGGCTCGGTTTAGGGTACGGGTTAGGATTAGGGTACGCGTTAGGGTTAGGGTAGGGGTTAGGGTTAGGGTACGCGTTAGGGTTAGGGTAGTTATTAAACCTATCCCACTCTCTAGATACCCCTTAGCACGTAAAGGAATATTATTTGGGGGTCCAGCCATGGAGAAGAGTTTAGACACTAGGATAAGATAAGGAACACACCCATTCTCAAGAAATCACATTAGGATTCTCTTTTTAACCTGTTCCTTAAAACACTAGTGCTTAGGAAATCTATTGGAGGCAGAAGCAGTCAATGGTAGCTTAGAGTTAGGGTTCGGGTTAGGGTTAGGGTTAGGGTATGGCTTAGGGTACGGGTTCGGGGAGGGGTTCGGGTATGGCGTAGGGTATGGGCTAGGGTTAGGGTTAGGGTTAGTGTTAGGGTTAGGGCTCGGTTTAGGGTACGGGTTAGGATTAGGGTACGCGTTAGGGTTAGGGTAGGGGTTAGGGTTAGGGTACGCGTTAGGGTTAGGGTAGTTATTAAACCTATCCCACTCTCTAGATACCCCTTAGGACGTAAAGGAATATTATTTGGGGGTCCAGCCATGGAGAAGAGTTTAGACACGAGGATAAGATAAGGAAGACACCCGTTTCTCAAGAAATCACATTAGGATTCTCTTTTTAACCTGTTCCTTAAAACACTAGTGCTTAGGAAATCTATTGGAGGCAGAAGCAGTCAAGGGTAGCTTAGGGTTAGGGTTAGGGTTAGGGGTTAGGGTACGGCTTAGGGTACGGGTTCGGGGAGGGGTTCGGCTACGGCGTAGGGTATGGGCTAGGGTTAGGGTTAGGGTTAGTGTTAGGGTTAGGGCTCGGTTTAGGGTACGGGTTAGGATTAGGGTACGTGTTAGGGTTATAGTAGGGGGTAGGGTTAGGGTACTCGTTAGGGCTAGGGTAGTTATTAAACCTATCCCACTCTCTAGATACCCCTTAGCACGTAAAGGAATATTATTTGGGGGTCCAGCCATGGAGAAGAGTTTAGACACTAGGATAAGATAAGGAACACACCCATTCTCAAGAAATCACATTAGGATTCTCTTTTTAACCTGTTCCTTAAAACACTAGTGCTTAGGAAATCTATTGGAGGCAGAAGCATTCAAGGGTAGCTTAGGGTTAGGGTTAGGGTTAGGGTTAGGGTTAGGGTTAGGGTACGGCTTAGGGTACGGGTTCGGGGAGGGGTTCGGGTACGGCGTAGGGTATGGGCTAGGTTAGGGTTAGGGTTAGGGTTAGTGTTAGGGTTAGGGCTCGGTTTAGGGTACGGGTAAGGATTAGGGTACGCATTAGGGTTAGGGTAGGGGTTAGGGATAGGGTACGCATTAGGTTTAGGGTAGTTATTAAACCTATCCCACTCTCTAGATACCCCTTAGCACGTAAAGGAATATTATTTGGGGGTCCAGCCATGGAGAAGAGTTTGGACAATAGGATAAGATAAGGAACACACCCATTCTCAAGAAATCACATTAGGATTCTCTTTTTAACCTGTTCCTTAAAACACTAGTGCTTAGGAAATCTATTGGAGGCAGAAGCAGTCAAGGGTAGCTTAGGGTTAGGGTTAGGTTTAGGGTTAGGGTTAGGGTACGGCTTAGGGTACGGGTTCGGGGAGGGGTTCGGGTACGGCGTAGGGTATGGGCTAGGGTTAGGGTTAGGGTTAGGGTTAGGGCTCGGTTTAGGGTACGGGTTTAGGATTAGGGTACGCGTTAGGGTTAGGGTAGGGGTTAGGGTTAGGGTACGCGTTAGGGCTAGGGTAGTTATTAAACCTATCCCACTCTCTAGATACCCCTTAGCACGTAAAGGAATATTATTTGGGGGTCCAGCCATGGAGAAGAGTTTAGACACTAGGATAAGATAAGGAACACACCCATTCTCAAGAAATCACATTAGGATTCTCTTTTTAACCTGTTCCTTAAAACACTAGTGCTTAGGAAATCTATTGGAGGCAGAAGCAGTCAAGGGTAGCTTAGGGTTAGGGTTAGGGTTAGGGTTAGGGTTAGGGTACGGCTTAGGGTACGGGTTCGGGGAGGGGTTCGGGTACGGCGTAGGGTATGGGCTAGGGGTTAGGGTTAGGGATAGTGTTAGCGTTAGGGCTCGGTTTAGGGTATGGGTTAGGATTAGGGTACGAGTTAGGGTTAGGGTAGGGTTTAGGGTTAGGGTACGCGTTAGGGTTAGGGTAGTTATTAAACCTATCCCACTCTCTAGATACCCCTTAGCACGTAAAGGAATATTATTTGGGTGTCCAGCCATGGAGAAGAGTTTAAACACTAGGATAAGATAAGGAACACACCCATTCTCAAGAAATCACATTAGGATTCTCTTTTTAACCTGTTCCTTAAAACACTAGTGCTTAGGAAATCTATTGGAGGCAGAAGCAGTCAAGGGTAGCTTAGGGTTAGGGTTAGGGTTAGGGTTAGGGTTAGGGTACGGCTTAGGGTAACGGGTTCGGGGAGGGGTTCGGGTACGGCGTAGGGTATGGGCTAGGGTTAGGGTTAGGGTTAGTGTTAGGGTTAGGGCTCGGTTTAGGGTACGGGTTAGGATTAGGGTACGCATTAGTGTTAGGGTAGGGGTTAGGGTTAGGGTACGCGTTAGGGTTAGGGTAGTTATTAAACCTATCCCACTCTCTAGATACCCTTAGCAAGTAAAGGAATATTATTTGGGGGTCCAGCCATGGAGAAGAGTTTAGACACTAGGATAAGATAAGGAACACACCCATTCTCAAGAAATCACATTAGGATTCTCTTTTTAACCTGTTCCTTAAAACACTAGTGCTTAGGAAATCTATTGGAGGCAGAAGCAGTCAAGGGTAGCTTAGGGTTAGGGTTAGGGTTAGGGTTAGGGATAGGGTACGGCTTAGGGTACGGGTTCGGTGAGGGGTTCGGGTACGGCGTAGGGTATGGGCTAGGGTTAGGGTTAGGGTTAGTGTTAGGGTTAGGGCTCGGTTTAGGGTACGGGTTAGGATTAGGGTACGCGTTAGGGTTAGGGTAGGGGTTAGGGTTAGGGTACGCGTTAGGGTTAGGGTAGTTATTAAACCTATCCCACTCTCTAGATACCCCTTAGCACGTAAAGGAATATTATTTGGGGGTCCAGCCATGGAGAAGAGTTTAGACACTAGGATAAGATAAGGGAGACACACCCATTCTCAAGAAACCACATTAGGATTCTCTTTTTAACCTGTTCCTTAAAACACTAGTGCTTAGGAAATCTATTGGAGGCAGAAGCAGTCAAGGGTAGCTTAGGGTTAGGGTTAGGGTTAGGGTTAGGGTTAGGGTACGGCTTAGGGTACGGGTTCGGGGAGGGGTTCGGGTACGGCGTAGGGTATGGGCTAGGGTTAGGGTTAGGGCTCGGTTTAGGGTATGGGTTAGGATTAGGGTACGCGTTAAGGTTAGGGTAGGGGTTAGGGTTAGGGTACGCGTTAGGGCCAGGGTAGTTATTAAACCTATCCCACTCTCTAGATACCCCTTAGCACGTAAAGGAATATTATTTGGGGGTCCAGCCATGGAGAAGTGTTTAGACACTAGGATAAGATAAGGAACACACCCATTCTCAAGAAATCACATTAGGATTCTCTTTTAACCTGTTCCTTAAAACACTAGTGCTTAGGAAATCTATTGGAGGCAGAAGCAGTCAAGGGTAGCTTAGGGTTAGGGTTAGGGTTAGGGTTAGGGTTAGGGTACGGCTTAGGGTACGGGTTCGGGGAGGGGTTCGGGTACGGCGTAGGGTATGGGCTAGGGTTAGGGTTAGGGTTAGTGTTAGGGTTAGGGCTCGGTTTAGGGTACGGGTTAGGATTAGGGTACGCATTAGGGTTAGGGTAGGGGTTAGGGTTAGGGTACGCGTTAGGGTTAGGGTAGTTATTAAACCTATCCCACTCTCTAGATACCCCTTAGCACGTAAAGGAATATTATTTGGGGGTCCAGCCATGGAGAAGTGTTTAGACACTAGGATAAGATAAGGAACACACCCATTCTCAAGAAATCACATTAGGATTCTCTTTTTAACCTGTTCCTTAAAACACTAGTGCTTAGGAAATCTATTGGAGGCAGAAGCATTCAAGGGTAGCTTAGGGTTAGGGTTAGGGTTAGGGTTAGGGTACGGCTTAGGATACGGGTTCGGGGAGGGGTTCGGGTACGGCGTAGGGTATGGGCTAGGGTTAGGGTTAGGGTTAGTGTTAGGGTTAGGGCTCGGTTTAGGGTACGGGTTAGGATTAGGGTACGCGTTAGGGTTAGGGTAGGTGTTAGGGTAAGGGTACGCGTTAGGGTTAGGGTAGTTATTAAACCTATCCCACTCTCTAGATACCCCTTAGCATGTAAAGGAATATTATTTGGGGGTCCAGCCATGGAGAAGAGTTTAGACACTAGGATAAGATAAGGAACACACCCATTCTCAAGAAATCACATTAGGATTCTCTTTTTAACCTGTTCCTTAAAACACTAGTGCTTAGGAAATCTATTGGAGGCAGAAGCATTCAAGGGTAGCTTAGGGTTAGGGTTAGGGTTAGGGTTAGGGTTAGGGTACGGCTTAGGGTACGGGTTCAGGGAGGGGTTCGGGTACGGCGTAGGGTATGGGCTAGGGTTAGGGTTAGGGTTAGTGTTAGGGTTAGGGCTCGGTTTAGGATACGGGTTAGGATTAGGGTACGCGTTAGGGTTATGGTAGGGGTTAGGGTTAGGGTACTCTTTAGGGCTAGGGTAGTTATTAAACCTATCCCACTCTCTAGATACCCCTTAGCACGTAAAGGAATATTATTTGGGGGTCCAGCCATGGAGAAGAGTTTAGACACTAGGATAAGATAAGGAACACACCCATTCTCAAGAAATCACATTAGGATTCTCTTTTTAACCTGTTCCTTAAAACACTAGTGCTTAGGAAATCTATTGGAGGCAGAAGCAGTCAATGGTAGCTTAGAGTTAGGGTTCGGGTTAGGGTTAGGGTTAGGGTATGGCTTTAGGGTACGCGTTCGGGGAGGGGTTCGGGTATGGCGTAGGGTATGGGCTAGGGTTAGGGTTAGGGTTAGTGTTAGGGTTAGGGCTCGGTTTAGGGTACGGGTTAGGATTAGGGTACGCGTTAGGGTTAGGGTAGGGGTTAGGGTTAGGGTACGCGTTAGGGTTAGGGTAGTTATTAAACCTATCCCACTCTCTAGATACCCTTAGGACGTAAAGGAATATTATTTGGGGGTCCAGCCATGGAGAAGAGTTTAGACACGAGGATAAGATAAGGAAGACACCCGTTCTCAAGAAATCACATTAGGATTCTCTTTTTAACCTGTTCCTTAAAACACTAGTGCTTAGGAAATCTATTGGAGGCAGAAGCAGTCAAGGGTAGCTTAGGGTTAGGGTTAGGGTTAGGGTTAGGGTACGGCTTAGGGTACGGGTTCGGGGAGGGGTTCGGCTACGGCGTAGGGTATGGGCTAGGGTTAGGGTTAGGGTTAGTGTTAGGGTTAGGGCTCGGTTTAGGGTACGGGTTAGGATTAGGGTACGTGTTAGGGTTATAGTAGGGGGTAGGGTTAGGGTACTCGTTAGGGCTAGGGTAGTTATTAAACCTATCCCACTCTCTAGATACCCCTTAGCACGTAAAGGAATATTATTTGGGGGTCCAGCCATGGAGAAGAGTTTAGACACTAGGATAAGATAAGGAACACACCCATTCTCAAGAAATCACATTAGGATTCTCTTTTTAACCTGTTCCTTAAAACACTAGTGCTTAGGAAATCTATTGGAGGCAGAAGCATTCAAGGGTAGCTTAGGGTTAGGGTTAGGGTTAGGGTTAGGGTTAGGGTTAGGGTACGGCTTAGGGTACGGGTTCGGGGAGGGGTTCGGGTACGGCGTAGGGTATGGGCTAGGGTTAGGGTTAGGGTTAGTGTTAGGGTTAGGGCTCGGTTTAGGGTACGGGTAAGGATTAGGGTACGCATTAGGGTTAGGGTAGGGGTTAGGGATAGGGTACGCATTAGGTTTAGGGTAGTTATTAAACCTATCCCACTCTCTAGATACCCCTTAGCACGTAAAGGAATATTATTTGGGGGTCCAGCCATGGAGAAGAGTTTGGACAATAGGATAAGATAAGGAACACACCCATTCTCAAGAAATCACATTAGGATTCTCTTTTTAACCTGTTCCTTAAAACACTAGTGCTTAGGAAATCTATTGGAGGCAGAAGCAGTCAAGGGTAGCTTAGGGTTAGGGTTAGGTTTAGGGTTAGGGTTAGGGTACGGCTTAGGGTACGGGTTCGGGGAGGGGTTCGGGTACGGCGTAGGGTATGGGCTAGGGTTAGGGTTAGGGTTAGGGTTAGGGCTCGGTTTAGGGTACGGGTTAGGATTAGGGTACGCGTTAGGGTTAGGGTAGGGGTTAGGGTTAGGGTACGCGTTAGGGCTAGGGTAGTTATTAAACCTATCCCACTCTCTAGATACCCCTTAGCACGTAAAGGAATATTATTTGGGGGTCCAGCCATGGAGAAGAGTTTAGACACTAGGATAAGATAAGGAACACACCCATTCTCAAGAAATCACATTAGGATTCTCTTTTTAACCTGTTCCTTAAAACACTAGTGCTTAGGAAATCTATTGGAGGCAGAAGCAGTCAAGGGTAGCTTAGGGTTAGGGTTAGGGTACGGCTTAGGGTACGGGTTCGGGGAGGGGTTCGGGTACGGCGTAGGGTATGGGCTAGGGTTAGGGTTAGGGATAGTGTTAGCGTTAGGGCTCGGTTTAGGGTATGGGTTAGGATTAGGGTACGAGTTAGGGTTAGGGTAGGGTTTAGGGTTAGGGTACGCGTTAGGGTTAGGGTAGTTATTAAACCTATCCCACTCTCTAGATACCCCTTAGCACGTAAAGGAATATTATTTGGGTGTCCAGCCATGGAGAAGAGTTTAAACACTAGGATAAGATAAGGAACACACCCATTCTCAAGAAATCACATTAGGATTCTCTTTTTAACCTGTTCCTTAAAACACTAGTGCTTAGGAAATCTATTGGAGGCAGAAGCAGTCAAGGGTAGCTTAGGGTTAGGGTTAGGGTTAGGGTTAGGGTTAGGGTACGGCTTAGGGTACGGGTTCGGGGAGGGGTTCGGGTACGGCGTAGGGTATGGGCTAGGGTTAGGGTTAGGGTTAGTGTTAGGGTTAGGGCTCGGTTTAGGGTACGGGTTAGGATTAGGGTACGCATTAGTGTTAGGGTAGGGGTTAGGGTTAGGGTACGCGTTAGGGTTAGGGTAGTTATTAAACCTATCCCACTCTCTAGATACCCCTTAGCAAGTAAAGGAATATTATTTGGGGGTCCAGCCATGGAGAAGAGTTTAGACACTAGGATAAGATAAGGAACACACCCATTCTCAAGAAATCACATTAGGATTCTCTTTTTAACCTGTTCCTTAAAACACTAGTGCTTAGGAAATCTATTGGAGGCAGAAGCAGTCAAGGGTAGCTTAGGGTTAGGGTTAGGGTTAGGGTTAGGGATAGGGTACGGCTTAGGGTACGGGTTCGGTGAGGGGTTCGGGTACGGCGTAGGGTATGGGCTAGGGTTAGGGTTAGGGTTAGTGTTAGGGTTAGGGCTCGGTTTAGGGTACGGGTTAGGATTAGGGTACGCGTTAGGGTTAGGGTAGGGGTTAGGGTTAGGGTACGCGTTAGGGTTAGGGTAGTTATTAAACCTATCCCACTCTCTAGATACCCCTTAGCACGTAAAGGAATATTATTTGGGGGTCCAGCCATGGAGAAGAGTTTAGACACTAGGATAAGATAAGGAACACACCCATTCTCAAGAAACCACATTAGGATTCTCTTTTTAACCTGTTCCTTAAAACACTAGTGCTTAGGAAATCTATTGGAGGCAGAAGCAGTCAAGGGTAGCTTAGGGTTAGGGTTAGGGTTAGGGTTAGGGTTAGGGTACGGCTTAGGGTACGGGTTCGGGGAGGGGTTCGGGTACGGCGTAGGGTATGGGCTAGGGTTAGGGTTAGGGCTCGGTTTAGGGTATGGGTTAGGATTAGGGTACGCGTTAAGGTTAGGGTAGGGGTTAGGGTTAGGGTACGCGTTAGGGCCAGGGTAGTTATTAAACCTATCCCACTCTCTAGATACCCCTTAGCACGTAAAGGAATATTATTTGGGGGTCCAGCCATGGAGAAGTGTTTAGACACTAGGATAAGATAAGGAACACACCCATTCTCAAGAAATCACATTAGGATTCTCTTTTTAACCTGTTCCTTAAAACACTAGTGCTTAGGAAATCTATTGGAGGCAGAAGCAGTCAAGGGTAGCTTAGGGTTAGGGTTAGGGTTAGGGTTAGGGTTAGGGTACGGCTTAGGGTACGGGTTCGGGGAGGGGTTCGGGTACGGCGTAGGGTATGGGCTAGGGTTAGGGTTAGGGTTAGTGTTAGGGTTAGGGCTCGGTTTAGGGTACGGGTTAGGATTAGGGTACGCATTAGGGTTAGGGTAGGGGTTAGGGTTATGGTACGCGTTAGGGTTAGGGTAGTTATTAAACCTATCCCACTCTCTAGATACCCCTTAGCACGTAAAGGAATATTATTTGGGGGTCCAGCCATGGAGAAGTGTTTAGACACTAGGATAAGATAAGGAACACACCCATTCTCAAGAAATCACATTAGGATTCTCTTTTTAACCTGTTCCTTAAAACACTAGTGCTTAGGAAATCTATTGGAGGCAGAAGCATTCAAGGGTAGCTTAGGGTTAGGGTTAGGGTTAGGGTTAGGGTACGGCTTAGGATACGGGTTCGGGGAGGGGTTCGGGTACGGCGTAGGGTATGGGCTAGGGTTAGGGTTAGGGTTAGTGTTAGGGTTAGGGCTCGGTTTAGGGTACGGGTTAGGATTAGGGTACGCGTTAGGGTTAGGGTAGGTGTTAGGGTAAGGGTACGCGTTAGGGTTAGGGTAGTTATTAAACCTATCCCACTCTCTAGATACCCCTTAGCATGTAAAGGAATATTATTTGGGGGTCCAGCCATGGAGAAGAGTTTAGACACTAGGATAAGATAAGGAACACACCCATTCTCAAGAAATCACATTAGGATTCTCTTTTTAACCTGTTCCTTAAAACACTAGTGCTTAGGAAATCTATTGGAGGCAGAAGCAGTCAAGGGTAGCTTAGGGTTAGTGTTAGGGTTAGGGTTAGGGTTAGGGTACGGCTTAGGGTACGGGTTCGGGGAGGGGTTCGGGTACGGCGTAGGGTATGGGCTAGGGTTAGGGTTAGGGTTAGTGTTAGGGTTAGGGCTCGGTTTAGGATACGGGTTAGGATTAGGGTACGCGTTAGGGTTATGGTAGGGGTTAGGGTTAGGGTACTCTTTAGGGCTAGGGTAGTTATTAAACCTATCCCACTCTCTAGATACCCCTTAGCACGTAAAGGAATATTATTTGGGGGTCCAGCCATGGAGAAGAGTTTAGACACTAGGATAAGATAAGGAACACACCCATTCTCAAGAAATCACATTAGGATTCTCTTTTTAACCTGTTCCTTAAAACACTAGTGCTTAGGAAATCTATTGGAGGCAGAAGCAGTCAAGCGTAGCTTAGGGTTAGGGTTAGGGTTAGGGTTAGGGTTAGGGTTAGGGTACGGCTTAGGGTACGGGTTCGGGGAGGGGTTCGGGTACGGCGTAGGGTAGGGGCTAGGGTTAGGGTTAGGGCTCGGTTTAGGGTACGGGTTAGGATTAGGGTACGCGTTAGGGTTAGGGTAGGGGTTAGGGTTAGGGTACGCGTTAGGGTTAGGGTAGTTATTAAACCTATCCCACTCTCTAGATACCTCTTAGCACGTAAAGGAATATTATTTGGGGGTCCAGCCATGGAGAAGAGTTTAGACACTAGGGTAAGATAAGGAACACACCCATTCTCAAGAAATCACATTAGGATTCTCTTTTTAACCTGTTCCTTAAAACACTAGTGCTTAGGAAATCTATTGGAGGCAGAAGCAGTCAAGGGTAGCTTAGGGTTAGGGTTAGGGTTAGGGTTAGGGTTAGGGTACGGCTTAGGGTACGGGTTCGGGGAGGGGTTCGGGTACGGTGTAGGGTATGGGCTAGGGTTAGGGTTAGGGCTCGGTTTAGGGTACGGGTTAGGATTAGGGTACGCGTTAGGGTTATGGTAGGGGTTAAGGTTAGGGTACTCGTTAGGGCTAGGGTAGTTATTAAACCTATCCCACTCTCTAGATACCCCTTAGCACGTAAAGGAATATTATTTGGGGGTCCAGCCATGGAGAAGAGTTTAGACACTAGGATAAGATAAGGAACACACACATTCTCAAGAAATCACATTAGGATTCTCTTTTTAACCTGTTCCTTAAAACACTAGTGCTTAGGAAATCTATTGGAGGCAGAAGCAGTCAAGGGTAGCTTAGGGTTAGGTTTAGGGTTAGGGTTAGGGTTAGGGTACGGCTTAGGGTACGGGTTCGGGGAGGGCTTCGTGTAGGGCGTAGGGTATGGGATAGGGTTAGGGTTAGGGTTAGTGTTAGGGTTATGCCTCGGTTTAGGGTACGGGTTAGGATTAGGGTACGCGTTAGCGTTAGGGTAGGGGTTAGGGTTAGGGTACGCGATAGGGTGAGGTTAGTTATTAAACCTATCCCACTCTCTAGATACCCCTTAGCACGTAAAGGAATATTATTTGGGGGTCCAGCCATGGAGAAGAGTTTAGACACTAGGAGAAGATAAGGAACACACCCATTATCAAGAAATCACATTAGGATTCTCTTTTTAACCTGTTCCTTAAAACAGTAGTGCTTAGGAAATCTATTGGAGGCAGAAGCAGTCAAGGGTAGCTTAGGGTTAGGGTTAGGGTACGGCTTAGGGTACGGGTTCGGGGAGGGGTTCGGGAACGGCGTAGGGTATGGGCTAGGGTTAGGGTTAGGGTTAGTGTTAGGGTTAGGGCTCGGTTTAGGGTACGGGTTAGGATTAGGGTACGCGTTAGGGTTAGGGTAGGGGTTAGGGTTAGGGTACGCGTTAGGGTTAGGGTAGTTATTAAACCTATCCCACTCTCTAGATACCCCTTAGCACGTAAAGGAATATTATTTGGGGGTCCAGCCATGGAGAAGAGTTTAGACACTAGGATAAGATAAGGAACACACCCATTCTCAGGAAATCACATTAGGATTCTCTTTTTAACCTGTTCCTTAAAACACTAGTGCTTAGGAAATCTATTGGAGGCAGAAGCAGTCAAGGGTAGCTTAGGGTTAGGGTTAGGGTTAGGGTTAGGGTACGGCTTAGGGTACGGGTTCGGGGAGGGGTTCGGGTATGGCGTAGGGTATGGGCTAGGGTTAGGGTTAGGGTTAGTGTTAGGGTTAGGGCTCGGTTTAGGGTACGGGTTAGGATTAGGGTACGCGTTAGGGTTAGGGTAGGGGTTAGGGTTAGGGTACGCGTTAGGGTTAGGGTAGTTATTAAACCTATCCCACTCTCTAGATACCCCTTAGCACGTAAAGGAATATTATTTGGGGGTCCAGCCATGGAGAAGAGTTTAGACACTAGGATAAGATAAGGAACACACCCATTCTCAAGAAACCACATTAGGATTCTCTTTTTAACCTGTTCCTTAAAACACTAGTGCTTAGGAAATCTATTGGAGGCAGAAGCAGTCAAGGGTAGGTTAGGGTTAGGGTTAGGGTTAGGGTTAGGGTTAGGGTACGGCTTAGGGTACGGGTTCGGGGAGGGGTTCGGGTACGGCGTAGGGTATGGGCTAGGGTTAGGGTTAGTGTTAGGGTTAGGGCTCGGTTTAGGGTACGGGTTAGGATTAGGGTACGCGTTAGGGTTAGGGTAGGGGTTAGGGTTAGGGTACGCATTAGGGTTAGGGTAGTTATTAAACCTATCCCACTCTCTAGATACCCCTTAGCACGTAAAGGAATATTATTTGGGGGTCCAGCCATGGAGAAGAGTTTAGACACTAGGATAAGATAAGGAACACACCCATTCTCAAGAAATCACATTAGGATTCTCTTTTTAACCTGTTCCTTAAAACACTAGTGCTTAGGAAATCTATTGGAGGCAGAAGCAGTCAAGGGTAGCTTAGGGTTAGGGTTAGGGTTAGGGTGAGGTTTAGGGTACGGCTTAGGGTACGGGTTCGGGGAGGGGTTCGGGTAGGGCGTAGGGTATGGGTTAGGTTTAGGGTTAGGGTTAGTGTTAGGTTTAGGGCTCGGTTTAGGGTACGGGTTAGGATCAGGGAACGCGTTAGGGTTAGGGTAGGGGTTAGGGTTAGGGTACGCGTTAGGATGACGGGAGTTATTAAACCTATCCCACTCTCTAGATACCCCTTAGCACGTAAGGGAATATTATTTGGGGTTCCAGCCATGGAGAAGAGTTTAGACACTAGGAGAAGATAAGGAACACACCCATTCTCAAGAAATCTCATTAGGATTCTCTTTTTAACCTGTTCCTTAAAACACTAGTGCTTAGGAAGTCTATTGGAGGCAGAAGCAGTCAAGGGTAGCTTAGGGTTAGGGTTAGGGTTACGGTGAGGGTTAGGGTACGGGTCCAGGGAGGGTTACGGGTAGGGTGTAGGATATGGGTTAGGGTTAGTGTTAGGGTTAGTTTTAGGGTTAGGGCTCGGTTTAGAGTACGGTTTAGAATTAGGGTACGCGCTAGGGTTAGGGTAGGGGTTAGGGTTAGGGTACACGTTAGGGTGAGGGTAGTTATTAAACCTATCCCACTCTCTAGATACCCCTTAGCACGTAAAGGAATATTATTTGGGGGTCCAGCCATGGAGAAGAGTTTAGACACTAGGATAAGATAAGGAACACACCCATTCTCAAGAAATCACATTAGGATTCTCTTTTTAACCTGTTCCTTAAAACACTAGTGCTTAGGAAATCTATTGGAGGCAGAAGCAGTCAAGGGTAGCTTAGGGTTAGGGTTAGGGTTAGGGTTAGGGTTAGGGTACGGCTTAGGGTACGGGTTCGGTGAGTGGTTCGGGTACGGCGTAGGGTATGGGCTAGGGTTAGGGTTAGGGTTAGTGTTAGGGTTAGGGCTCGGTTTAGGGTACGGGTTAGGATTAGGGTACGCGTTAGGGTTAGGGTAGGGGTTAGGGTTAGGGTACGCGTTAGGGTTAGGGTAGTTATTAAACCTATCCCACTCTCTAGATACCCCTTAGCACGTAAAGGAATATTATTTGGGGGTCCAGCCATGGAGAAGAGTTTAGACACTAGGATAAGATAAGGAACACACCCATTCTCAAGAAACCACATTAGGATTCTCTTTTTAACCTGTTCCTTAAAACACTAGTGCTTAGGAAATCTATTGGAGGCAGAAGCAGTCAAGGGTAGCTTAGGGTTAGGGTTAGGGTTAGGGTTAGGGTTAGGGTTAGGGTACGGCTTAGGGTACGGGTTCGGGGAGGGGTTCGGGTACGGCGTAGGGTATGGGCTAGGGTTAGGGTTAGGGCTCGGTTTAGGGTATGGGTTAGGATTAGGGTACGCGTTAAGGTTAGGGTAGGGGTTAGGGTTAGGGTACGCGTTAGGGCTAGGGTAGTTATTAAACCTATCCCACTCTCTAGATACCCCTTAGCACGTAAAGGAATATTATTTGGGGGTCCAGCCATGGAGAAGTGTTTAGACACTAGGATAAGATAAGGAACACACCCATTCTCAAGAAATCACATTAGGATTCTCTTTTTAACCTGTTCCTTAAAACACTAGTGCTTAGGAAATCTATTGGAGGCAGAAGCAGTCAAGGGTAGCTTAGGGTTAGGGTTAGGGTTAGGGTTAGGGTTAGGGTACGGCTTAGGGTACGGGTTCGGGGAGGGGTTCGGGTATGGCGTAGGGTATGGGCTAGGGTTAGGGTTAGGGTTAGTGTTAGGGTTAGGGCTCGGTTTAGGGTACGGGTTAGGATTAGGGTACGCATTAGGGTTAGGGTAGGGGTTAGGGTTAGGGTACGCGTTAGGGTTAGGGTAGTTATTAAACCTATCCCACTCTCTAGATACCCCTTAGCACGTAAAGGAATATTATTTGGGGGTCCAGCCATGGAGAAGAGTTTAGACACTAGGATAAGATAAGGAACACACCCATTCTCAAGAAATCACATTAGGATTCTCTTTTTAACCTGTTCCTTAAAACACTAGTGCTTAGGAAATCTATTGGAGGCAGAAGCATTCAAGGGTAGCTTAGGGTTAGGGTTAGGGTTAGGGTTAGGGTACGGCTTAGGGTACGGGTTCGGGGAGGGGTTCGGGTACGGCGTAGGGTATGGGCTAGAGTTAGGGTTAGGGTTAGTGTTAGGGTTAGGGCTCGGTTTAGGGTACGGGTTAGGATTAGGGTACGCGTTAGGGTTAGGGTAGGTGTTAGGGTTAGGGTACGCGTTAGGGTTAGGGTAGTTATTAAACCTATCCCACTCTCTAGATACCCCTTAGCATGTAAAGGAATATTATTTGGGGATCCAGCCATGGAGAAGAGTTTAGACACTAGGATAAGATAAGGAACACACCCATTCTCAAGAAATCACATTAGGATTCTCTTTTTAACCTGTTCCTTAAAACACTAGTGCTTAGGAAATCTATTGGAGGCAGAAGCAGTCAAGGGTAGCTTAGGGTTAGGGTTAGGGTTAGGGTTAGGGTTAGGGTACGGCTTAGGGTACGGGTTCGGGGAGGGGTTCGGGTACGGCGTAGGGTATGGGCTAGGGTTAGGGTTAGGGTTAGTGTTAGGGTTAGGGCTCGGTTTAGGATACGGGTTAGGATTAGGGTACGCGTTAGGGTTATGGTAGGGGTTAGGGTTAGGGTACTCTTTAGGGCTAGGGTAGTTATTAAACCTATCCCACTCTCTAGATACCCCTTAGCACGTAAAGGAATATTATTTGGGGGTCCAGCCATGGAGAAGAGTTTAGACACTAGGATAAGATAAGGAACACACCCATTCTCAAGAAATCACATTAGGATTCTCTTTTTAACCTGTTCCTTAAAACACTAGTGCTTAGGAAGTCTATTGGAGGCAGAAGCAGTCAAGGGTAGCTTAGGGTTAGGGTTAGGGTTAGGGTTAGGGTTAGAGTTAGGGTACGGCTTAGGGTACGGGTTCGGGGAGGGGTTCGGGTACGGCGTAGGGTAGGGGCTAGGGTTAGGGTTAGGGCTCGGTTTAGGGTACGGGTTAGGATTAGGGTACGCGTTAGGGTTAGGGTAGGGGTTAGGGTTAGGGTACGCGTTAGGGTTAGGGTAGTTATTAAACCTATCTCACTCTCTAGATACCTCTTAGCACGTAAAGGAATATTATTTGGGGGTCCAGCCATGGAGAAGAGTTTAGACACTAGGATAAGATAAGGAACACACCCATTCTCAAGAAATCACATTAGGATTCTCTTTTTAACCTGTTCCTTAAAACACTAGTGCTTAGGAAATCTATTGGAGGCAGAAGCAGTCAAGGGTAGCTTAGGGTTAGGGTTAGGGTTAGGGTACGGCTTAGGGTACGGGTTCGGGGAGGGGTTCTGGTACGGTGTAGGGTATGGGCTAGGGTTAGGGTTAGGGCTCGGTTTAGGGTACGGGTTAGGATTAGGGTACGCGTTAGGGTTATGGTAGGGGTTAAGGTTAGGGTACTCGTTAGGGCTAGGGTAGTTATTAAACCTATCCTACTCTCTAGATACCCCTTAGCAAGTAAAGGAATATTATTTGGGGCTCTAGCCATAGAGAAGGGTTTAGACACTAGGAGAAGATAAGGAACACATCCATTATCAAGAAATCACATTAGGATTCTCTTTTTAACCTGTTCCTTAAAACACTAGAGCTTAGGAAATCTATTGGAGGCAGAGGCAGTCAAGCGTAGCCTAGGGTTAGGGGTAGGGTTAGCGTGAGGGTTAGGGTACGGCTTAGGGTACGGGTTTGGGGAGGGGATCGGGTAGGGCGTAGGGTATGGGTTAGGTTTAGGGTTAGGCTTAGTGTTAGGCTTAGGGCTCGGTTTAGGGTAAGGGTTAGGATTAGGGTATGCGTTAGGGTAGGGGTTAGGGTTAGGATACGCGTTAGGGTGAGGGTAGTTATTAAACCTATCCCACTCTCTAGATACCCCTTAGCACGTGAAGGAATATTATTTGGGGGTCCAGCTATGGAGAAGTGTTTAGACACTAGGAGAAGATAAGGAACACACCCATTATCAAGAAATCACATTAGGATTCTCTTTTTAACCTGTTCCTTAAAACACTAGTGCTTAGGAAATCTATTGGAGGCAGAAGCAGCCAAGGGTAGCTTAGGGTTAGGTTTAGGTTTAGGGTGACGGTTAGGGTACGGCTTAGGGTACGTGTTCGGGGAGGGGTTCGGGTAGGGCGTAGGTTATGGCTTAGCGTTAGGTTTAGGGTTAGTGTTAGGGTTAGGGCTCGGTTTAGGGTACGGGTTAGGATTAGTGTACGCGTTAGGGTAGGGGTTAGGGTTAGGGTATGCGTTAGGGTGAGGGTAGTTATTAAACCGATCCCACTCTCCAGATACCCCTTAGCACGTAAAGGAATATTATTTGGGGGTCCAGCCATGGAGAAGAGTTTAGACACTAGGAGAAGAAAAGGAACACACCCATTCTCAAGAAATCACATTAGGATTCTCTTTTTAACCTGTTCCTTAAAACACTAGTGCTTAGGAAATCTATTGGAGGCAGAAGCAGTCAAGGGTAGCTTAGGGTTAGGGTTAGGGTTAGGGTGAGGGTTAGGGTACTGGTCCAGGGAGGGTTACGGGTAGGGTGTAGGGTATGGGTTAGGTTTAGGGTTAGGGTTAGTGTTAGGTTTAGGGCTCGGTTTAGGGTACGGGTTAGGATCAGGGTACGCGTTAGGGTTAGGGTAGGGGTTAGGGTTAGGGTACGCGTTAGGGTGAGGGAAGTTATTAAACCTATCCCACTCTCTAGATACCCCTTTGACCGTAAAGGAATATTATTTGGGTGTCCAGCCATGGAGAAGAGTTTAGACACTAGGTGAATATAAGGAAAACACCCATTATCAAGAAATCACATTAGGCTTCTCTTTTTAACCTGTTCCTTAAAACACTAGTGCTTAGGAAATCTATTGGAGGCAGAAGCAGTAAAGGGTAGCTTAGGGTTAGGGTTAGGGTGAGGGTTACGGTACGGCTTAGGGTACGGGTTCGGGGAGGGGTTCGAGTAGGGCGTAGGGTATGGGTTAGGGTTAGGGTTAGTGTTAGGGTTAGCGCTCGGTTTAGGGTACGGGTTAGGATTAGGGTACGCGTTAGGATTAGGGTCGGGTTTAGGGTTAGGGTTCGCGTTAGGGTGAGGGTAGTTGTTAAACCTATCCCACACTCTAGATACCCTTTAGCACGTAAAGGAATATTATTTGGGGGTCCAGCCATGGAGAAGAGTTTAGACACTAGGAGAAGATAAGGAACACACCCAATATCAAGAAATCACATTAGGATTCTCTTTTTAACCTGTTCCTTAAAACACTAGTGCTTAGGAAATCTATTGGAGGCAGCAGCAGTCAAGGGTACCTTAGGGTTAGGGTTAGGGTTAGGGTTAGGGTTAGGGTACGGCTTAGGGTACGGGTTCGGGGAGGGGTTCGGGTACGGCGTAGGGTATGGGCTAGGGTTAGGGTTAGGGTTAGTGTTAGGGTTAGGGCTCGGTTTAGGGTACGGGTTAGCATTAGGGTACGCGTTAGGGTTAGGGTAGGGGTTAGGGTTAGGGTACGCATTAGGGTTAGGGTAGTTATTAAACCTATCCCACTCTCTAGATACCCCTTAGCACGTAAAGGAATATTATTTGGGGGTCCAGCCATGGAGAAGAGTTTAGACACTAGGATAAGATAAGGAACACACCCATTCTCAAGAAATCACATTAGGATTCTCTTTTTAACCTGTTCCTTAAAACACTAGTGCTTAGGAAATCTATTGGAGGCAGAAGCAGTCAAGGGTAGCTTAGGGTTAGGGTTAGGGTTAGGGTTAGGGTTAGGGTACGGCTTAGGGTACGGGTTCGGGGAGGGGTTCGGGTACGGCGTAGGGTATGGGCTAGGGTTAGGGTTAGGGTTAGTGTTAGGGTTAGGGCTCGGTTTAGGGTACGGGTTAGGATTAGGGTACGCGTTAGGGTTAGGGTAGGGGTTAGGGTTAGCGTACGCGTTAGGGTTAGGGTAGTTATTAAACCTATCCCACTCTCTAGATACCCCTTAGCATGTAAAGGAATATTATTTGGGGGTCCAGCCATGGAGAAGAGTTTAGACACTAGGATAAGATAAGGAACACACCCATTCTCAAGAAATCACATTAGGATTCTCTTTTTAACCTGTTCCTTAAAACACTAGTGCTTAGGAAATCTATTGGAGGCAGAAGTAGTCAAGGGTAGCTTAGGGTTAGGGTTAGGGTTAGGGTTAGGGTTAGGGTACGGCTTAGGGTACGGGTTCGGGGAGGGGTTCGGGTACGGCGTAGGGTATGGGCTAGGGTTAGGGTTAGGGTTAGTGTTAGGGTTAGGGCTCGGTTTAGGGTACGGGTAAGGATTAGGGTACGCGTTAGGGTTACGGTAGGGGTTAGGGTTAGGGTACTCGTTAGGGCTAGGGTAGTTATTAAACCTATCCCACTCTCTAGATACCCCATACCACGTAAAGGAATATTATTTGGGGGTCCAGCCATGGAGAAGAGTTTAGACACTAGGATAAGATAAGGAACACACCCATTCCAAAGAAATCACATTAGGATTCTCTTTTTAACCTGTTCCTTAAAACACTAGTGCTTAGGAAATCTATTGGAGGCAGAAGCAGTCAAGGGTAGCTTAGGGTTAGGGTTAGGGTTAGGGTTAGGGTACGGCTTAGGGTACGGGTACGGGGAGGGGTTCAGGTACGGCGTAGGGTATGGGCTAGGGTTAGGGTTAGGGTTAGTGTTAGGGTTAGGGCTCGGTTTAGGGTACGGGTTAGAATTAGGGTACGCGTTAGGGTTAGGGTAGGGGTTAGGGTTAGGGTACGCATTAGGGTTAGGGTAGTTATTAAACCTATCCCACTCTCTAGATACCCCTTAGCACGTAAAGGAATATTATTTGGGGGTCCAGCCATGGAGAAGAGTTTAGACACTAGGATAAGATAAGGAACACACCCATTCTCAAGAAATCACATTAGGATTCTCTTTTTAACCTGTTCCTTAAAACACTAGTGCTTAGGAAATCTATTGGAGGCAGAAGCAGTCAAGGGTAGCTTAGGGTTAGTGTTAGGGTTAGGGTTAGGGTTAGGGTACGGCTTAGGGTACGGGTTCGGGGAGGGGTTCGGGTACGGCGTAGGGTATGGGCTAGGGTTAGGGTTAGGGTTAGTGTTAGGGTTAGGGCTCGGTTTAGGGTACGGGTTAGCATTAGGGTACGCGTTAGGGTTAGGGTAGGGGTTAGGGTTAGGGTACGCATTAGGGTTAGGGTAGTTATTAAACCTATCCCACTCTCTAGATACCCCTTAGCACGTAAAGGAATATTATTTGGGGGTCCAGCCATGGAGAAGAGTTTAGACACTAGGATAAGATAAGGAAAACACCCATTCTCAAGAAATCACATTAGGATTCTCTTTTTAACCTGTTCCTTAAAACACTAGTGCTTAGGAAATCTATTGGAGGCAGAAGCAGTCAAGGGTAGCTTAGGGTTAGGGTTAGGGTTAGGGTTAGGGTTAGGGTACGGCTTAGGGTACGGGTTCGGGGAGGGGTTCGGGTACGGCGTAGGGTATGGGCTAGGGTTAGGGTTAGGGTTAGTGTTAGGGTTAGGGCTCGGTTTAGGGTATGGGTTAGGATTAGGGTACGCGTTAGGGTTAGGGTAGGGGTTAGGGTTAGGGTACGCGTTAGGGCTAGGGTAGTTATTAAACCTATCCCACTCTCTAGATACCCCTTAGCACGTAAAGGAATATTATTTGGGGGTCCAGCCCTGGAGAAGAGTTTAGACACTAGGATAAGATAAGGAACACACCCATTCTCAAGAAATCACATTAGGATTCTCTTTTTAACCTGTTCCTTAAAACACTAGTGCTTAGGAAATCTATTGGAGGCAGAAGCAGTCAAGGGTAGCTTAGGGTTAGGGTTAGGGTTAGGGTTAGGGTTAGGGTACGGCTTAGGGTACGGGTTCGGGGAGGGGTTCGGGTACGGCGTAGGGTATGGGCTAGGGTTAGGGTTAGGGTTAGTGTTAGGGTTAGGGCTCGGTTTAGGGTACGGGTTAGGATTAGGGTACGCGTTAGGGTTAGGGTAGGGGTTAGGGTTAGGGTACGCGTTAGGGTTAGGGTAGTTATTAAACCGATCCCACTCTCTAGATACCCCTTAGCATGTAAAGGAATATTATTTGGGGGTCCAGCCATGGAGAAGAGTTTAGACACTAGGATAAGATAAGGAACACACCCATTCTCAAGAAATCACATTAGGATTCTCTTTTTAACCTGTTCCTTAAAACACTAGTGCTTAGGAAATCTATTGGAGGCAGAAGTAGTCAAGGGTAGCTTAGGGTTAGGGTTAGGGTTAGGGTTAGGGTTAGGGTACGGCTTAGGGTACGGGTTCGGGGAGGGGTTCGGGTACGGCGTAGGGTATGGGCTAGGGTTAGGGTTAGGGTTAGTGTTAGGGTTAGGGCTCGGTTTAGGGTACGGGTTAGGATTAGGGTACGCGTTAGGGTTATGGTAGCGGTTAGGGTTAGGGTACTCGTTAGGGCTAGGGTAGTTATTAAACCTATCCCACTCTCTAGATACCCCTTACCACGTAAAGGAATATTATTTGGGGGTCCAGCCATGGAGAAGAGTTTAGACACTAGGATAAGATAAGGAACACACCCATTCCAAACAAATCACATTAGGATTCTCTTTTTAACCTGTTCCTTAAAACACTAGTGCTTAGGAAATCTATTGGAGGCAGAAGCAGTCAAGGGTAGCTTAGGGTTAGGGTTAGGGTTAGGGTTAGGGTACGGCTTAGGGTACGGGTTCGGGGAGGGGTTCGGGTACGGCGTAGGGTATGGGCTAGGGTTAGGGTTAGGGTTAGTGTTAGGGTTAGGGCTCAGTTTAGGGTACGGGTTAGGATTAGGGTACGCGTTAGGGTTATGGTAGGGGTTAGGGTTAGGGTACTCGTTAGGGCTAGGGTAGTTATTAAACCTATCCCACTCTCTAGATACCCCTTAGCACGTAAAGGAATATTATTTGTGGGTCCAGCCATGGAGAAGAGTTTAGACACTAGGATAAGATAAGGAACACACCCATTCTCAAGAAATCACATTAGGATTCTCTTTTTAACCTGTTCCTTAAAACACTAGTGCTTAGGAAATCTATTGGAGGCAGAAGCAGTCAAGGGTAGCTTAGGGTTAGGGTTAGGGTTAGGGTTAGGGTTAGGGTTTGGGTTAGGGTTAGGGTACGGCTTAGGGTACGGGTTCGGGGAGGGGTTCGGGTACGGCGTAGGGTATGGGCTTGGGTTAGGGTTCGGGCTCGGTTTAGGGTACGGGTTAGGATTAGGGTATGCGTTAGGGTTATGGTAGGGGTTAGGGTTAGGGTACTCGTTAGGGCTAGGGTAGTTATTAAACCTATCCCACTCTCTAGATACCCCTTACCACGTAAAGGAATATTATTTGGGGGTCCAGCCATGGAGAAGAGTTTAGACACTAGGATAAGATAAGGAACACACCCATTCTCAAGAAATCACATTAGGATTCTCTTTTTAACCTGTTCCTTAAAACACTAGTGCTTAGGAAATCTATTGGAGGCAGAAGCAGTCAAGGGTAGCTTAGGGTTAGGGTTAGGGTTAGGGTGAGGTTTAGGGTACGGCTTAGGGTACGGGTTCGGGGAGGGGTTCCGGTAGGGCGTAGGGTATGGGTTAGGTTTAGGGTTAGGGTTAGTGTTAGGTTTAGGGCTCGGTTTAGGGTACGGGTTAGGATCAGGGAACGCGTTAGGGTTAGGGTAGGGGTTAGGGTTAGGGTACGCGTTAGGGTGACGGTAGTTATTAAACCTATCCCACTCTCTAGATACACCTTAGCACGTAAGGGAATATTATTTGGGGTTCCAGCCATGGAGAAGAGTTTAGACACTAGGAGAAGATAAGGAACACACCCATTATCAAGAAATCACATTAGGATTCTCTTTTTAACCTGTTCCTTAAAACACTAGTGCTTAGGAAGTCTATTGGAGGCAGAAGCAGTCAAGGGTAGCTTAGGGTTAGGGTTAGGGTTAGGGTGAGGGTTAGGGTACGGGTCCAGGGAGGGTTACGGGTAGGGTGTAGGATATGGGTTAGGGTTAGGGTTAGGGTTAGTTTTAGGGTTAGGGCTCGGTTTAGAGTACGGATTAGAATTAGGGTACGCGCTAGGGTTAGGGTAGGGGTTAGGGTTAGGGTACGCATTAGGGTGAGGGTAGTTATTAAACCTATCCCACTCTCTAGATACCCCTTAGCACGTAAAGGAATATTATTTGGGGGTCCAGCCATGGAGAAGAGTTTAGATACTAGGATAAGATAAGGAACACACCCATTCTCAAGAAATCACATTAGGATTCTCTTTTTAACCTGTTCCTTAAAACACTAGTGCTTAGGAAATCTATTGGAGGCAGAAGCAGTCAAGGGTAGCTTAGGGTTAGGGTTAGGGTTTGGGTTAGGGTTAGGGTACGGCTTAGGGTACGGGTTCGGGGAGGGGTTCGGGTACGGCGTAGGGTATGGGCTAGGGTTAGGGTTAGGGCTCGGTTTAGGGTACGGGTTAGGATTAGTGTACGCGTTAGTGTTAGGGTAGGGGTTAGGGTTAGGGTACGCGTTAGGGCTAGGGTAGTTATTAAACCTATCCCACTCTCTAGATTCCCCTTAGCACGTAAAGGAATATTATTTGGGGGTCCAGCCATGGAGAAGTGTTTAGACACTAGGATAAGATAAGGAACACACCCATTCCCAAGAAATCACATTAGGATTCTCTTTTTAACCCGTTCCTTAAAACACTAGTGCTTAGGAAATCTATTTGAGGCAGAAGCAGTCAAGGGTAGCTTAGGGTTAGGGTTAGGGTTAGGGTACGGCTTAGGGTACGGGTTTGGGGAGGGGTTCGTGTCCGGCGTAGGGTATGGGCTAGGGTTAGGGTTAGGGTTAGTGTTAGGGTTATGGCTCGGTTTAGGGTATGGGTTAGGATTAGGGTACGCGTTAGGGTTAGGGTAGGGGTTAGGGTTAGGGTACGTGTTAGGGCTAGGGTAGTTATTAAACCTATCCCACTCTCTAGATACCCCTTAGCACGTAAAGGAATATTATTTGGGGGTCCAGCCATGGAGAAGAGTTTAGACACTAGGATAAGATAAGGAACACACCCATTCTCAAGAAATCACATTAGGATTCTCTTTTTAACCTGTTCCTTAAAACACTAGTGCTTAGGAAATCTATTGGAGGCAGAAGCAGTCAAGGGTAGCTTAGGGTTAGGGTTAGGGTTAGGGTGAGGTTTAGGGTACGGCTTAGGGTACGGGTTCGGGGAGGGGTTCCGGTAGGGCCTAGGGTATGGGTTAGGTTTAGGGTTAGGGTTAGTGTTAGGTTTAGGGCTCGGTTTAGGGTACGGGTTAGGATCAGGGAACGCGTTAGGGTTAGGGTAGGGGTTAGGGTTAGGGTACGCGTTAGGGTGACGGTAGTTATTAAACCTATCCCACTCTCTAGATACCCCTTAGCACGTAAGGGAATATTATTTGGTGTTCCAGCCATGGAGAAGAGTTTAGACACTAGGAGAAGATAAGGAACACACCCATTATCAAGAAATCACATTAGGATTCTCTTTTTAACCTGTTCCTTAAAACACTAGTGCTTAGGAAGTCTATTGGAGGCAGAAGCAGTCAAGGGTAGCTTAGGGTTAGGGTTAGGGTTAGGGTGAGGGTTAGGGTACGGGTCCAGGGAGGGTTACGGGTAGGGTGTAGGATATGGGTTAGGGTTAGGGTTAGGGTTAGTTTTAGGGTTAGGGCTCGGTTTAGAGTACGGATTAGAATTAGGGTACGCGCTAGGGTTAGGGTAGGGGTTAGGGTTAGGGTACGCGTTAGGGTGAGGGTAGTTATTAAACCTATCCCACTCTCTAGATACCCCTTAGCACGTAAAGGAATATTATTTGGTGGTCCAGCCATGGAGAAGAGTTTAGACACTAGGATAAGATAAGGAACACACCCATTCTCAAGAAATCACATTAGGATTCTCTTTTTAACCTGTTCCTTAAAACACTAGTGCTTAGGAAATCTATTGGAGGCAGAAGCAGTCAAGGGTAGCTTAGGGTTAGGGTTAGGGTTAGGGTACGGCTTAGGGTACGGGTTCGGGGAGGGGTTCGGGTACGGCGTAGGGTATGGGCTAGGGTTAGGGTTAGGGCTCGGTTTAGGGTACGGGTTAGGATTAGTGTACGCGTTAGGGTTAGGGTAGGGGTTAGGGTTAGGGTACGCGTTAGGGCTAGGGTAGTTATTAAACCTATCCCACTCTCTAGATTCCCCTTAGCACGTAAAGGAATATTATTTGGGGGTCCAGCCATGGAGAAGTGTTTAGACACTAGGATAAGATAAGGAACACACCCATTCCCAAGAAATCACATTAGGATTCTCTTTTTAACCTGTTCCTTAAAACACTAGTGCTTAGGAAATCTATTTGAGGCAGAAGCAGTCAAGGGTAGCTTAGGGTTAGGGTTAGGGTTAGGGTACGGCTTAGGGTACGGGTTTGGGGAGGGGTTCGGGTCCGGCGTAGGGTATGGGCTAGGGTTAGGGTTAGGGTTAGTGTTAGGGTTATGGCTCGGTTTAGGGTATGGGTTAGGATTAGGGTACGTGTTAGGGTTAGGGTAGTTATTAAACCTATCCCACTCTCTCGATACCCCTTAGCATGTAAAGGAATATTATTTGGGGGTCCAGCCATGGAGAAGAGTTTAGACACTAGGATAAGATAAGGAACACACCCATTCTCAAGAAATCACATTAGGATTCTCTTTTTAACCTGTTCCTTAAAACACTAGTGCTTAGGAAATCTATTGGAGGCAGAAGCAGTCAAGGGTAGCTTAGGGTTACGGTTAGGGTTAGGGTTAGGGTTAGGGCACGGCTTAGGGTACGGGTTCGGGGATGGGTTCGGGTACTGCGTAGGGTATGGGCTAGGGTTAGGGTTAGGGCTCGGTTTAGGGTACGGGTTAGGATTAGGGTACGCGTTAGGGTTAGGTTAGGGGTTAGGGTTAGGGTACGCGTTAGGGCTAGGGTAGTTATTAAACCTATCCCACTCTCTAGATACCCCTTAGCACGTAAAGGAATATTATTTGGGGGTCCAGCCATGGAGAAGAGTTTAGACACTAGGAGAAGATAAGGAACACACCCATTCTCAAGAAATCACCTTAGGATTCTCTTTTTAACCTGTTCCTTAAAACACTAGTGCTTAGGAAATCTATTTGAGGCAGAAGCAGTCAAGGGTAGCTTAGGGTTAGGGTTAGGGTTAGGGTTAGGGTTAGGGTACGGCTTAGCGTACAGGTTTGGTGAGGGGTTCGGGTACGGCGTAGGGTATGGGCTAGGGTTAGGGTTAGGGTTAGTGTTAGGGTTAGGGCTCGGTTTAGGGTATGGGTTAGGATTAGGGTACGCGTTAGGGTTAGGGTAGGGGTTAGGGTTAGGGTACGCGTTAGGGCTAGGGTAGTTATTAAACCTATCCCACTCTCTAGATACCCCTTAGCACGTAAAGGAATATTATTTGGGGGTCCAGCCATGGAGAAGAGTTTAGACACTAGGATAAGATAAGGAACACACCCATTCTCAAGAAATCACATTAGGATTCTCTTTTTAACCTGTTCCTTAAAACACTAGTGCTTAGGAAATCTATTGGAGGCAGAAGCAGTCAAGGGTAGCTTAGGGTTAGGGTTAGGGTTAGGGTTAGGGTTAGGGTTAGGGTTTGGGTTAGGGTTAGGGTACGGCTTAGGGTACGGGTTCGGGGAGGGGTTCGGGTACGGCGTAGGGTATGGGCTAGGGTTAGGGTTCGGGCTCGGTTTAGGGTACGGGTTAGGATTAGGGTACGCGTTAGGGTTATGGTAGGGGTTAGGGTTAGGGTACTCGTTAGGGCTAGGGTAAATATTAAACCTATCCCACTCTCTAGATACCCCTTACCACGTAAAGGAATATTATTTGGGGGTCCAGCCATGGAGAAGAGTTTAGACACTAGGATAAGATAAGGAACACACCCATTCTCAAGAAATCACATTAGGATTCTCTTTTTAACCTGTTCCTTAAAACACTAGTGCTTAGGAAATCTATTGGAGGCAGAAGCAGTCAAGGGTAGCTTAGGGTTAGGGTTAGGGTTAGGGTGAGGTTTAGGGTACGGCTTAGGGTACGGGTTCGGGGAGGGGTTCCGGTAGGGCGTAGGGTATGGGTTAGGTTTAGGGTTAGGGTTAGTGTTAGGTTTAGGGCTCGGTTTAGGGTACGGGTTAGGATCAGGGAACGCGTTAGGGTTAGGGTAGGGGTTAGGGTTAGGGTACGCGTTAGGGTGACGGTAGTTATTAAACCTATCCCACTCTCTAGATACCCCTTAGCACGTAAGGGAATATTATTTGGGGTTCCAGCCATGGAGAAGAGTTTAGACACTAGGAGAAGATAAGGAACACACCCATTATCAAGAAATCACATTAGGATTCTCTTTTTAACCTGTTCCTTAAAACACTAGTGCTTAGGAAGTCTATTGGAGGCAGAAGCAGTCAAGGGTAGCTTAGGGTTAGGGTTAGGGTTAGGGTGAGGGTTAGGGTACGGGTCCAGGGAGGGTTACGGGTAGGGTGTAGGATATGGGTTAGGGTTAGGGTTAGGGTTAGTTTTAGGGTTAGGGCTCGGTTTAGAGTACGGATTAGAATTAGGGTACGCGCTAGGGTTAGGGTAGGGGTTAGGGTTAGGGTACGCGTTAGGGTGAGGGTAGTTATTAAACCTATCCCACTCTCTAGATACCCCTTAGCACGTAAAGGAATATTATTTGGGGGTCCAGCCATGGAGAAGAGTTTAGACACTAGGATAAGATAAGGAACACACCCATTCTCAAGAAATCACATTAGGATTCTCTTTTTAACCTGTTCCTTAAAACACTAGTGCTTAGGAAATCTATTGGAGGCAGAAGCAGTCAAGGGTAGCTTAGGGTTAGGGTTAGGGTTAGGGTTAGGGTTAGGGTACGGCTTAGGGTACGGGTTCGGGGAGGGGTTCGGGTACGGCGTAGGGTATGGGCTAGGGTTAGGGTTAGGGCTCGGTTTAGGGTACGGGTTAGCATTAGTGTACGCGTTAGGGTTAGGGTAGGGGTTAGGGTTAGGGTACGCGTTAGGGCTAGGGTAGTTATTAAACCTATCCCACTCTCTAGATTCCCCTTAGCACGTAAAGGAATATTATTTGGGGGTCCAGCCATGGAGAAGTGTTTAGACACTAGGATAAGATAAGGAACACACCCATTCCCAAGAAATCACATTAGGATTCTCTTTTTAACCTGTTCCTTAAAACACTAGTGCTTAGGAAATCTATTTGAGGCAGAAGCAGTCAAGGGTAGCTTAGGGTTAGGGTTAGGGTTAGGGTACGGCTTAGGGTATGGGTTTGGGGAGGGGTTCGGGTCCGGCGTAGGGTATGGGCTAGGGTTAGGGTTAG
Source organism: Balaenoptera acutorostrata (assembly GCF_949987535.1). Classification (NCBI taxonomy): domain Eukaryota; kingdom Metazoa; phylum Chordata; class Mammalia; order Artiodactyla; family Balaenopteridae; genus Balaenoptera; species Balaenoptera acutorostrata. The sequence goes on from NW_026646669.1 coordinate 28,378, forward strand.
GGTTAGTGTTAGGGTTATGGCTCGGTTTAGGGTATGGGTTAGGATTAGGGTACGCGTTAGGGTTAGGGTAGGGGTTAGGGTTAGGGTACGTGTTAGGGCCAGGGTAGTTATTAAACCTATCCCACTCTCTAGATACCCCTTAGCACGTAAAGGAATATTATTTGGGGGTCCAGCCATGGAGAAGAGTTTAGACACTAGGATAAGATAAGGAACACACCCATTCTCAAGAAATCACATTAGGATTCTCTTTTTAACCTGTTCCTTAAAACACTAGTGCTTAGGAAATCTATTGGAGGCAGAAGCAGTCAAGGGTAGCTTAGGGTTAGGGTTAGGGTTAGGGTTAGGGTACGGCTTAGGGTACGGGTTCGGGGAGGTGTTCGAGTACGGCGTAGGGTATGGGCTAGGGTTAGGGTTAGGGTTAGTGTTAGGGTTAGGGCTCGGTTTAGGGTACGGGTTAGGATTAGGGTACGCGTTAGGGTTAGGGTAGGGGTTAGGGTTAGGGTACGCGTTAGGGTTAGGGTAGTTATTAAACCTATCCCACTCTCTCGATACCCCTTAGCATGTAAAGGAATATTATTTGGGGGTCCAGCCATGGAGAAGAGTTTAGACACTAGGATAAGATAAGGAACACACCCATTCTCAAGAAATCACATTAGGATTCTCTTTTTAACCTGTTCCTTAAAACACTAGTGCTTAGGAAATCTATTGGAGGCAGAAGCAGTCAAGGGTAGCTTAGGGTTAGGGTTAGGGTTAGGGTTAGGGTTAGGGTACGGCTTAGGGTACGGGTTCGGGGAGTGGTTCGGGTACGGCGTAGGGTATGGGCTAGGGTTAGGGTTAGGGTTAGTGTTAGGGTTAGGGCTCGGTTTAGGGTACGGTTTAGGATTAGGGTACGCGTTAGGGTTAGGGTAGGGGTTAGGGTTAGGGTACGCATTAGGGTTAGGGTAGTTATTAAACCTATCCCACTCTCTAGATACCCCTTAGCACGTAAAGGAATATTATTTGGGGGTCCAGCCATGGAGAAGAGTTTAGACACTAGGATAAGATAAGGAACACACCCATTCTCAAGAAATCACATTAGGATTCTCTTTTTAACCTGTTCCTTAAAACACTAGTGCTTAGGAAATCTATTGGAGGCAGAAGCAGTCAAGGGTAGCTTAGGGTTAGGGTTAGGGTTAGGGTTAGGGTTAGGGTACGGCTTAGGGTACGGGTTCGGGGAGGGGCTCGGGTACTGCCTAGGGTATGGGCTAGGGTTAGGGTTAGGGCTCGGTTTAGGGTACGGGTTAGGATTAGGGTACGCGTTAGGGTTAGGTTAGGGGTTAGGGTTAGGGTACGCATTAGGGCTAGGGTAGTTATTAAACCTATCCCACTCTCTAGATACCCCTTAGCACGTAAAGGAATATTATTTGGGGGTCCAGCCATGGAGAAGAGTTTAGACACTAGGATAAGATAAGGAACACACCCATTCTCAAGAAATCACATTAGGATTCTCTTTTTAACCTGTTCCTTAAAACACTAGTGCTTAGGAAATCTATTTGAGGCAGAAGCAGTCAAGGGTAGCTTAGGGTTAGGGTTAGGGTTAGGGTTAGGGTTAGGGTACGGCTTAGGGTACAGGTTTGGTGAGGGGTTCGGGTACGGCGTAGGGTATGGGCTAGGGTTAGGGTTAGGGTTAGTGTTAGGGTTAGTGCTCGGTTTAGGGTATGGGTTAGGATTAGGGTACGCGTTAGGGTTAGGGTAGGGGTTAGGGTTAGGGTACGCGTTAGGGCTAGGTTAGTTATTAAACCTATCCCACTCTCTAGATACCCCTTAGCACGTAAAGGAATATTATTTGGGGGTCCAGCCATGGAGAAGAGTTTAGACACTAGGATAAGATAAGGAACACACCCATTCTCAAGAAATCACATTAGGATTCTCTTTTTAACCTGTTCCTTAAAACACTAGTGCTTAGGAAATCTATTGGAGGCAGAAGCAGTCAAGGGTAGCTTAGGGTTAGGGTTAGGGTTAGGGTTAGGGTACGGCTTAGGGTACGGGTTCGGGTAGGGGTTCGTGTACGGCGTAGGGTATGGGCTAGGGTTAGGGTTAGGGTTAGTGTTAGGTTTAGGGCTCGGTTTAGGGTACGGGTTAGGATTAGGGTACGCGTTAGGGTTAGGGTAGGGGTTAGGGTTAGGGTACGCATTAGGGTTAGGGTAGTTATTAAACCTATCCCACTCTCTAGATACCCCTTAGCACGTAAAGGAATATTATTTGGGGGTCCAGCCATGGAGAAGAGTTTAGACACTAGGATAAGATAAGGAACACACCCATTCTCAAGAAATCACATTAGGATTCTCTTTTTAACCTCTTCCTTAAAACACTAGTGCTTAGGAAATCTATTGGAGGCAGAAGCAGTCAAGGGTAGCTTAGGGTTAGGGTTAGGGTTAGGGTTAGGGTTAGGGTACGGCTTAGGGTACGGGTTCGGGGAGGGGTTCGGGTACGGCGTAGGGTATGGGCTAGGGTTAGGGTTAGGGCTCGGTTTAGGGTACGGGTTAGGATTAGGGTACGCGTTAGGGTTAGGGTTAGGGTACGCGTTAGGGCTAGGGTAGTTATTAAACCTATCCCACTCTCTAGATACCCCTTAGCACGTAAAGGAATATTATTTGGGGGTCCAGCCATGGAGAAGAGTTTAGACACTAGGATAAGATAAGGAACACACCCATTCTCAAGAAATCACATTAGGATTCTCTTTTTAACCTGTTCCTTAAAACACTAGTGCTTAGGAAATCTATTGGAGGCAGAAGCAGTCAAGGGTAGCTTAGGGTTAGGGTTAGGGTTAGGGTTAGGGTTAGGGTACGGCTTAGGGTACGGGTTCGGGGTGGGATTCGTGTACGGCGTAGGGTATGGGCTAGGGTTAGGGTTAGGGTTAGTGTTAGGGTTAGGGCTCGGTTTAGGTTATGGGTTAGGATTAGGGTACGCGTTAGGGTTAGGGTAGGGGTTAGGGTTAGGGTACGCATTAGGGTTAGGGTAGTTATTAAACCTATCCCACTCTCTAGATACCCCTTAGCACGTATAGGAATATTATTTGGGGGTCCAGCCATGGAGAAGAGTTTAGACACTAGGATAAGATAAGGAACACACCCATTCTCAAGAAATCACATTAGGATTCTCTTTTTAACCTGTTCCTTAAAACACTAGTGCTTAGGAAATCTATTGGAGGCAGAAGCAGTCAAGGGTAGCTTAGGGTTAGGGTTAGGGTTAGGGTTAGGGTTACGGTACGGCTTAGGGTACGGGTTCGGGGAGGGGTTCGGGTACGGCGTCGGGTATGGGCTAGGGTTAGGGTTAGGGTTAGTGTTAGGGTTAGGGCTCGGTTTAGGGTACGGGTTAGGATTAGGGTACGCGTTAGGGTAAGGGTAGGGGTTAGGGTTAGGGTACGCATTAGGGTTAGGGTAGTTATTAAACCTATCCCACTCTCTAGATAACCCTTAGCACGTAAAGGAATATTATTTGGGGGTCCAGCCATGGAGAAGAGTTTAGACACTAGGATAAGATAAGGAACACACCCATTCTCAAGAAATCACATTAGGATTCTCTTTTTAACCTGTTCCTTAAAACACTAGTGCTTAGGAAATCTATTGGAGGCAGAAGCAGTCAAGGGTAGCTTAGGGTTAGGGTTAGGGTTAGGGTTAGGGTTAGGGTACGGCTTAGGGTACGGGTTCGGGGAGGGGTTCGGGTACGGCGTAGGGTATGGGCTAGGGTTAGGGTTAGGGCTCGGTTTAGGGTACGGGTTAGGATTAGGGTACGCGTTAGGGTTAGGGTAGGGGTTAGGGTTAGGGTACGCGTTAGGGCTAGGGTAGTTATTAAACCTATCCCACTCTCTAGATACCCCTTAGCACGTAAAGGAATATTATTTGGGGGTCCAGCCATGGAGAAGAGTTTAGACACTAGGATAAGATAAGGAACACACCCATTCTCAAGAAATCACATTAGGATTCTCTTTTTAACCTGTTCCTTAAAACACTAGTGCTTAGGAAATCTATTGGAGGCAGAAGCAGTCAAGGGTAGCTTAGGGTTAGGGTTAGGGTTAGGGTATGGCTTAGGGTACGGGTTTGGGGAGGGGTTCGGGTCCGGCGTAGGGTATGGGCTAGGGTTAGGGTTAGGGTTAGTGTTAGGGTTAGGGCTCGGTTTAGGGTATGGGTTAGGATTAGGGTACGCGTTAGGGTTAGGGTAGGGGTTAGGGTTAGGGTACGTGTTAGGGCTAGGGTAGTTATTAAACCTATCCCACTCTCTAGATACCCCTTAGCACGTAAAGGAATATTATTTGGGGGTCCAGCCATGGAGAAGAGTTTAGACACTAGGATAAGATAAGGAACACACCCATTCTCAAGAAATCACATTAGGATTCTCTTTTTAACCTGTTCCTTAAAACACTAGTGCTTAGGAAATCTATTGGAGGCAGAAGCAGTCAAGGGTAGCTTAGGGTTAGGGTTAGGGTTAGGGTTAGGGTTAGGGTACGGCTTAGGGTACGGGTTCGGGGTGGGATTCGTGTACGGCGTAGGGTATGGGCTAGGGTTAGGGTTAGGGTTAGTGTTAGGGTTAGGGCTCGGTTTAGGTTATGGGTTAGGATTAGGGTACGCGTTAGGGTTAGGGTAGGGGTTAGGGTTAGGGTACGCATTAGGGTTAGGGTAGTTATTAAACCTATCCCACTCTCTAGATACCCCTTAGCACGTATAGGAATATTATTTGGGGGTCCAGCCATGGAGAAGAGTTTAGACACTAGGATAAGATAAGGAACACACCCATTCTCAAGAAATCACATTAGGATTCTCTTTTTAACCTGTTCCTTAAAACACTAGTGCTTAGGAAATCTATTGGAGGCAGAAGCAGTCAAGGGTAGCTTAGGGTTAGGGTTAGGGTTAGGGTTACGGTACGGCTTAGGGTACGGGTTCGGGGAGGGGTTCGGGTACGGCGTCGGGTATGGGCTAGGGTTAGGGTTAGGGTTAGTGTTAGGGTTAGGGCTCGGTTTAGGGTACGGGTTAGGATTAGGGTACGCGTTAGGGTAAGGGTAGGGGTTAGGGTTAGGGTACGCATTAGGGTTAGGGTAGTTATTAAACCTATCCCACTCTCTAGATAACCCTTAGCACGTAAAGGAATATTATTTGGGGGTCCAGCCATGGAGAAGAGTTTAGACACTAGGATAAGATAAGGAACACACCCATTCTCAAGAAATCACATTAGGATTCTCTTTTTAACCTGTTCCTTAAAACACTAGTGCTTAGGAAATCTATTGGAGGCAGAAGCAGTCAAGGGTAGCTTAGGGTTAGGGTTAGGGTTAGGGTTAGGGTTAGGGTACGGCTTAGGGTACGGGTTCGGGGAGGGGTTCGGGTACGGCGTAGGGTATGGGCTAGGGTTAGGGTTAGGGCTCGGTTTAGGGTACGGGTTAGGATTAGGGTACGCGTTAGGGTTAGGGTAGGGGTTAGGGTTAGGGTACGCGTTAGGGCTAGGGTAGTTATTAAACCTATCCCACTCTCTAGATACCCCTTAGCACGTAAAGGAATATTATTTGGGTGTCCAGCCATGGAGAAGAGTTTAGACACTAGGATAAGATAAGGAACACACCCATTCTCAAGAAATCACATTAGGATTCTCTTTTTAACCTGTTCCTTAAAACACTAGTGCTTAGGAAATCTATTGGAGGCAGAAGCAGTCAAGGGTAGCTTAGGGTTAGGGTTAGGGTTAGGGTATGGCTTAGGGTACGGGTTTAGGGAGGGGTTCGGGTCCGGCGTAGGGTATGGGCTAGGGTTAGGGTTAGGGTTAGTGTTAGGGTTAGGGCTCGGTTTAGGGTATGGGTTAGGATTAGGGTACGCGTTAGGGTTAGGGTAGGGGTTAGGGTTAGGGTACGTGTTAGGGCTAGGGTAGTTATTAAACCTATCCCACTCTCTAGATACCCCTTAGCACGTAAAGGAATATTATTTGGGGGTCCAGCCATGGAGAAGAGTTTAGACACTAGGATAAGATAAGGAACACACCCATTCTCAAGAAATCACATTAGGATTCTCTTTTTAACCTGTTCCTTAAAACACTAGTGCTTAGGAAATCTATTGGAGGCAGAAGCAGTCAAGGGTAGCTTAGGGTTAGGGTTAGGGTTAGGGTTAGGGTTAGGGTACGGCTTAGGGTACGGGTTCGGGGTGGGATTCGTGTACGGCGTAGGGTATGGGCTAGGGTTAGGGTTAGGGTTAGTGTTAGGGTTAGGGCTCGGTTTAGGTTATGGGTTAGGATTAGGGTACGCGTTAGGGTTAGGGTAGGGGTTAGGGTTAGGGTACGCATTAGGGTTAGGGTAGTTATTAAACCTATCCCACTCTCTAGATACCCCTTAGCACGTATAGGAATATTATTTGGGGGTCCAGCCATGGAGAAGAGTTTAGACACTAGGATAAGATAAGGAACACACCCATTCTCAAGAAATCACATTAGGATTCTCTTTTTAACCTGTTCCTTAAAACACTAGTGCTAAGGAAATCTATTGGAGGCAGAAGCAGTCAAGGGTAGCTTAGGGTTAGGGTTAGGGTTAGGGTTAGGGTTACGGTACGGCTTAGGGTACGGGTTCGGGGAGGGGTTCGGGTACGGCGTCGGGTATGGGCTAGGGTTAGGGTTAGGGTTAGTGTTAGGGTTAGGGCTCGGTTTAGGGTACGGGTTAGGATTAGGGTACGCGTTAGGGTAAGGGTAGGGGTTAGGGTTAGGGTACGCATTAGGGTTAGGGTAGTTATTAAACCTATCCCACTCTCTAGATAACCCTTAGCACGTAAAGGAATATTATTTGGGGGTCCAGCCATGGAGAAGAGTTTAGACACTAGGATAAGATAAGGAACACACCCATTCTCAAGAAATCACATTAGGATTCTCTTTTTAACCTGTTCCTTAAAACACTAGTGCTTAGGAAATCTATTGGAGGCAGAAGCAGTCAAGGGTAGCTTAGGGTTAGGGTTAGGGTTAGGGTTAGGGTTAGGGTACGGCTTAGGGTACGGGTTCGGGGAGGGGTTCGGGTACGGCGTAGGGTATGGGCTAGGGTTAGGGTTAGGGCTCGGTTTAGGGTACGGGTTAGGATTAGGGTACGCGTTAGGGTTAGGGTAGGGGTTAGGGTTAGGGTACGCGTTAGGGCTAGGGTAGTTATTAAACCTATCCCACTCTCTAGATACCCCTTAGCACGTAAAGGAATATTATTTGGGGGTCCAGCCATGGAGAAGAGTTTAGACACTAGGATAAGATAAGGAACACACCCATTCTCAAGAAATCACATTAGGATTCTCTTTTTAACCTGTTCCTTAAAACACTAGTGCTTAGGAAATCTATTGGAGGCAGAAGCAGTCAAGGGTAGCTTAGGGTTAGGGTTAGGGTTAGGGTATGGCTTAGGGTACGGGTTTGGGGAGGGGTTCGGGTCCGGCGTAGGGTATGGGCTAGGGTTAGGGTTAGGGTTAGTGTTAGGGTTAGGGCTCGGTTTAGGGTATGGGTTAGGATTAGGGTACGCGTTAGGGTTAGGGTAGGGGTTAGGGTTAGGGTACGTGTTAGGGCTAGGGTAGTTATTAAACCTATCCCACTCTCTAGATACCCCTTAGCACGTAAAGGAATATTATTTGGGGGTCCAGCCATGGAGAAGAGTTTAGACACTAGGATAAGATAAGGAACACACCCATTCTCAAGAAATCACATTAGGATTCTCTTTTTAACCTGTTCCTTAAAACACTAGTGCTTAGGAAATCTATTGGAGGCAGAAGCAGTCAAGGGTAGCTTAGGGTTAGGGTTAGGGTTAGGGTTAGGGTTAGGGTACGGCTTAGGGTACGGGTTCGGGGTGGGATTCGTGTACGGCGTAGGGTATGGGCTAGGGTTAGGGTTAGGGTTAGTGTTAGGGTTAGGGCTCGGTTTAGGGTATGGGTTAGGATTAGGGTACGCGTTAGGGTTAGGGTAGGGGTTAGGGTTAGGGTACGCATTAGGGTTAGGGTAGTTATTAAACCTATCCCACTCTCTAGATACCCCTTAGCACGTATAGGAATATTATTTGGGGGTCCAGCCATGGAGAAGAGTTTAGACACTAGGATAAGATAAGGAACACACCCATTCTCAAGAAATCACATTAGGATTCTCTTTTTAACCTGTTCCTTAAAACACTAGTGCTTAGGAAATCTATTGGAGGCAGAAGCAGTCAAGGGTAGCTTAGGGTTAGGGTTAGGGTTAGGGTTAGGGTTACGGTACGGCTTAGGGTACGGGTTCGGGGAGGGGTTCGGGTACGGCGTCGGGTATGGGCTAGGGTTAGGGTTAGGGTTAGTGTTAGGGTTAGGGCTCGGTTTAGGGTACGGGTTAGGATTAGGGTACGCGTTAGGGTAAGGGTAGGGGTTAGGGTTAGGGTACGCATTAGGGTTAGGGTAGTTATTAAACCTATCCCACTCTCTAGATAACCCTTAGCACGTAAAGGAATATTATTTGGGGGTCCAGCCATGGAGAAGAGTTTAGACACTACGATAAGATAAGGAACACACCCATTCTCAAGAAATCACATTAGGATTCTCTTTTTAACCTGTTCCTTAAAACACTAGTGCTTAGGAAATCTATTGGAGGCAGAAGCAGTCAAGGGTAGCTTAGGGTTAGGGTTAGGGTTAGGGTTAGGGTTAGGGTACGGCTTAGGGTACGGGTTCGGGGAGGGGTTCGTGTACGGCGTAGGGTATGGGCTAGGGTTAGGGTTAGGGTTAGTGTTAGGGTTAGGGCTCGTTTTAGGTTATGGGTTAGGATTAGGGTACGCGTTAGGGTTAGGTTAGGGGTTAGGGTTAAGGTAGGCGTTAGGGTTAGGGTAGTTATTAAACCTATCCCACTCTCTAGATACCCCTTAGCACGTAAAGGAATATTATTTGGGGGTCCAGCCATGGAGAAGAGTTTAGACACTAGGATAAGATAAGGAACACACCCATTCTCAAGAAATCACATTAGGATTCTCTTTTTAACCTGTTCCTTAAAACACTAGTGCTTAGGAAATCTATTGGAGGCAGAAGCAGTCAAGGGTAGCTTAGGGTTAGGGTTAGGGTTAGGGTTAGGGTTAGGGTACGGCTTAGGGTACGGGTTCGGGGTGGGATTCGTGTACGGCGTAGGGTATGGGCTAGGGTTAGGGTTAGGGTTAGTGTTAGGGTTAGGGCTCGGTTTAGGGTATGGGTTAGGATTAGGGTACGCGTTAGGGTTAGGGTAGGGGTTAGGGTTAGGGTACGCATTAGGGTTAGGGTAGTTATTAAACCTATCCCACTCTCTAGATACCCCTTAGCACGTATAGGAATATTATTTGGGGGTCCAGCCATGGAGAAGAGTTTAGACACTAGGATAAGATAAGGAACACACCCATTCTCAAGAAATCACATTAGGATTCTCTTTTTAACCTGTTCCTTAAAACACTAGTGCTTAGGAAATCTATTGGAGGCAGAAGCAGTCAAGGGTAGCTTAGGGTTAGGGTTAGGGTTAGGGTTAGGGTTAGGGTACGGCTTAGGGTACGGGTTCGGGGAGGGGTTCGGGTACGGCGTAGGGTATGGGCTAGGGTTAGGGTTAGGGCTCGGTTTAGGGTACGGGTTAGGATTAGGGTACGCGTTAGGGTAGTAGGGTTAGGGGTTAGGGTTAGGGTACGCGTTAGGGCTAGGGTAGTTATTAAACCTATCCCACTCTCTAGATACCCCTTAGCACGTAAAGGAATATTATTTGGGGGTCCAGCCATGGAGAAGAGTTTAGACACTAGGATAAGATAAGGAACACACCCATTCTCAAGAAATCACATTAGGATTCTCTTTTTAACCTGTTCCTTAAAACACTAGTGCTTAGGAAATCTATTGGAGGCAGAAGCAGTCAAGGGTAGCTTAGGGTTAGGGTTAGGGTTAGGGTATGGCTTAGGGTACGGGTTTGGGGAGGGGTTCGGGTCCGGCGTAGGGTATGGGCTAGGGTTAGGGTTAGGGTTAGTGTTAGGGTTAGGGCTCGGTTTAGGGTATGGGTTAGGATTAGGGTACGCGTTAGGGTTAGGGTAGGGGTTAGGGTTAGGGTACGTGTTAGGGCTAGGGTAGTTATTAAACCTATCCCACTCTCTAGATACCCCTTAGCACGTAAAGGAATATTATTTGGGGGTCCAGCCATGGAGAAGAGTTTAGACACTAGGATAAGATAAGGAACACACCCATTCTCAAGAAATCACATTAGGATTCTCTTTTTAACCTGTTCCTTAAAACACTAGTGCTTAGGAAATCTATTGGAGCAGAAGCAGTCAAGGGTAGCTTAGGGTTAGGGTTAGGGTTAGGGTTAGGGTTAGGGTACGGCTTAGGGTACGGGTTCGGGGTGGGATTCGTGTACGGCGTAGGGTATGGGCTAGGGTTAGGGTTAGGGTTAGTGTTAGGGTTAGGGCTCGGTTTAGGTTATGGGTTAGGATTAGGGTACGCGTTAGGGTTAGGGTAGGGGTTAGGGTTAGGGTACGCATTAGGGTTAGGGTAGTTATTAAACCTATCCCACTCTCTAGATACCCCTTAGCACGTATAGGAATATTATTTGGGGGTCCAGCCATGGAGAAGAGTTTAGACACTAGGATAAGATAAGGAACACACCCATTCTCAAGAAATCACATTAGGATTCTCTTTTTAACCTGTTCCTTAAAACACTAGTGCTTAGGAAATCTATTGGAGGCAGAAGCAGTCAAGGGTAGCTTAGGGTTAGGGTTAGGGTTAGGGTTAGGGTTACGGTACGGCTTAGGGTACGGGTTCGGGGAGGGGTTCGGGTACGGCGTCGGGTATGGGCTAGGGTTAGGGTTAGGGTTAGTGTTAGGGTTAGGGCTCGGTTTAGGGTACGGGTTAGGATTAGGGTACGCGTTAGGGTAAGGGTAGGGGTTAGGGTTAGGGTACGCATTAGGGTTAGGGTAGTTATTAAACCTATCCCACTCTCTAGATAACCCTTAGCACGTAAAGGAATATTATTTGGGGGTCCAGCCATGGAGAAGAGTTTAGACACTAGGATAAGATAAGGAACACACCCATTCTCAAGAAATCACATTAGGATTCTCTTTTTAACCTGTTCCTTAAAACACTAGTGCTTAGGAAATCTATTGGAGGCAGAAGCAGTCAAGGGTAGCTTAGGGTTAGGGTTAGGGTTAGGGTTAGGGTTAGGGTACGGCTTAGGGTACGGGTTCGGGGAGGGGTTCGGGTACGGCGTAGGGTATGGGCTAGGGTTAGGGTTAGGGCTCGGTTTAGGGTACGGGTTAGGATTAGGGTACGCGTTAGGGTTAGGGTAGGGGTTAGGGTTAGGGTACGCGTTAGGGCTAGGGTAGTTATTAAACCTATCCCACTCTCTAGATACCCCTTAGCACGTAAAGGAATATTATTTGGGGGTCCAGCCATGGAGAAGAGTTTAGACACTAGGATAAGATAAGGAACACACCCATTCTCAAGAAATCACATTAGGATTCTCTTTTTAACCTGTTCCTTAAAACACTAGTGCTTAGGAAATCTATTGGAGGCAGAAGCAGTCAAGGGTAGCTTAGGGTTAGGGTTAGGGTTAGGGTATGGCTTAGGGTACGGGTTTGGGGAGGGTTCGGGTCCGGCGTAGGGTATGGGCTAGGGTTAGGGTTAGGGTTAGTGTTAGGGTTAGGGCTCGGTTTAGGGTATGGGTTAGGATTAGGGTACGCGTTAGGGTTAGGGTAGGGGTTAGGGTTAGGGTACGTGTTAGGGCTAGGGTAGTTATTAAACCTATCCCACTCTCTAGATACCCCTTAGCACGTAAAGGAATATTATTTGGGGGTCCAGCCATGGAGAAGAGTTTAGACACTAGGATAAGATAAGGAACACACCCATTCTCAAGAAATCACATTAGGATTCTCTTTTTAACCTGTTCCTTAAAACACTAGTGCTTAGGAAATCTATTGGAGGCAGAAGCAGTCAAGGGTAGCTTAGGGTTAGGGTTAGGGTTAGGGTTAGGGTTAGGGTACGGCTTAGGGTACGGGTTCGGGGTGGGATTCGTGTACGGCGTAGGGTATGGGCTAGGGTTAGGGTTAGGGTTAGTGTTAGGGTTAGGGCTCGGTTTAGGTTATGGGTTAGGATTAGGGTACGCGTTAGGGTTAGGGTAGGGGTTAGGGTTAGGGTACGCATTAGGGTTAGGGTAGTTATTAAACCTATCCCACTCTCTAGATACCCCTTAGCACGTATAGGAATATTATTTGGGGGTCCAGCCATGGAGAAGAGTTTAGACACTAGGATAAGATAAGGAACACACCCATTCTCAAGAAATCACATTAGGATTCTCTTTTTAACCTGTTCCTTAAAACACTAGTGCTTAGGAAATCTATTGGAGGCAGAAGCAGTCAAGGGTAGCTTAGGGTTAGGGTTAGGGTTAGGGTTAGGGTTACGGTACGGCTTAGGGTACGGGTTCGGGGAGGGGTTCGGGTACGGCGTCGGGTATGGGCTAGGGTTAGGGTTAGGGTTAGTGTTAGGGTTAGGGCTCGGTTTAGGGTACGGGTTAGGATTAGGGTACGCGTTAGGGTAAGGGTAGGGGTTAGGGTTAGGGTACGCATTAGGGTTAGGGTAGTTATTAAACCTATCCCACTCTCTAGATAACCCTTAGCACGTAAAGGAATATTATTTGGGGGTCCAGCCATGGAGAAGAGTTTAGACACTAGGATAAGATAAGGAACACACCCATTCTCAAGAAATCACATTAGGATTCTCTTTTTAACCTGTTCCTTAAAACACTAGTGCTTAGGAAATCTATTGGAGGCAGAAGCAGTCAAGGGTAGCTTAGGGTTAGGGTTAGGGTTAGGGTTAGGGTTAGGGTACGGCTTAGGGTACGGGTTCGGGGAGGGGTTCGGGTACGGCGTAGGGTATGGGCTAGGGTTAGGGTTAGGGCTCGGTTTAGGGTACGGGTTAGGATTAGGGTACGCGTTAGGGTTAGGGTAGGGGTTAGGGTTAGGGTACGCGTTAGGGCTAGGGTAGTTATTAAACCTATCCCACTCTCTAGATACCCCTTAGCACGTATAGGAATATTATTTGGGGGTCCAGCCATGGAGAAGAGTTTAGACACTAGGATAAGATAAGGAACACACCCATTCTCAAGAAATCACATTAGGATTCTCTTTTTAACCTGTTCCTTAAAACACTAGTGCTTAGGAAATCTATTGGAGGCAGAAGCAGTCAAGGGTAGCTTAGGGTTAGGGTTAGGGTTAGGGTTAGGGTTAGGGTACGGCTTAGGGTACGGGTTCGGGGAGGGGTTCGGGTACGGCGTAGGGTATGGGCTAGGGTTAGGGTTAGGGCTCGGTTTAGGGTACGGGTTAGGATTAGGGTACGCGTTAGGGTTAGGGTAGGGGTTAGGGTTAGGGTACGCGTTAGGGCTAGGGTAGTTATTAAACCTATCCCACTCTCTAGATACCCCTTAGCACGTAAAGGAATATTATTTGGGGGTCCAGCCATGGAGAAGAGTTTAGACACTAGGATAAGATAAGGAACACACCCATTCTCAAGAAATCACATTAGGATTCTCTTTTTAACCTGTTCCTTAAAACACTAGTGCTTAGGAAATCTATTGGAGGCAGAAGCAGTCAAGGGTAGCTTAGGGTTAGGGTTAGGGTTAGGGTATGGCTTAGGGTACGGGTTTGGGGAGGGGTTCGGGTCCGGCGTAGGGTATGGGCTAGGGTTAGGGTTAGGGTTAGTGTTAGGGTTAGGGCTCGGTTTAGGGTATGGGTTAGGATTAGGGTACGCGTTAGGGTTAGGGTAGGGGTTAGGGTTAGGGTACGTGTTAGGGCTAGGGTAGTTATTAAACCTATCCCACTCTCTAGATACCCCTTAGCACGTAAAGGAATATTATTTGGGGGTCCAGCCATGGAGAAGAGTTTAGACACTAGGATAAGATAAGGAACACACCCATTCTCAAGAAATCACATTAGGATTCTCTTTTTAACCTGTTCCTTAAAACACTAGTGCTTAGGAAATCTATTGGAGGCAGAAGCAGTCAAGGGTAGCTTAGGGTTAGGGTTAGGGTTAGGGTTAGGGTTAGGGTACGGCTTAGGGTACGGGTTCGGGGTGGGATTCGTGTACGGCGTAGGGTATGGGCTAGGGTTAGGGTTAGGGTTAGTGTTAGGGTTAGGGCTCGGTTTAGGTTATGGGTTAGGATTAGGGTACGCGTTAGGGTTAGGGTAGGGGTTAGGGTTAGGGTACGCATTAGGGTTAGGGTAGTTATTAAACCTATCCCACTCTCTAGATACCCCTTAGCACGTATAGGAATATTATTTGGGGGTCCAGCCATGGAGAAGAGTTTAGACACTAGGATAAGATAAGGAACACACCCATTCTCAAGAAATCACATTAGGATTCTCTTTTTAACCTGTTCCTTAAAACACTAGTGCTTAGGAAATCTATTGGAGGCAGAAGCAGTCAAGGGTAGCTTAGGGTTAGGGTTAGGGTTAGGGTTAGGGTTACGGTACGGCTTAGGGTACGGGTTCGGGGAGGGGTTCGGGTACGGCGTCGGGTATGGGCTAGGGTTAGGGTTAGGGTTAGTGTTAGGGTTAGGGCTCGGTTTAGGGTACGGGTTAGGATTAGGGTACGCGTTAGGGTAAGGGTAGGGGTTAGGGTTAGGGTACGCATTAGGGTTAGGGTAGTTATTAAACCTATCCCACTCTCTAGATAACCCTTAGCACGTAAAGGAATATTATTTGGGGGTCCAGCCATGGAGAAGAGTTTAGACACTAGGATAAGATAAGGAACACACCCATTCTCAAGAAATCACATTAGGATTCTCTTTTTAACCTGTTCCTTAAAACACTAGTGCTTAGGAAATCTATTGGAGGCAGAAGCAGTCAAGGGTAGCTTAGGGTTAGGGTTAGGGTTAGGGTTAGGGTTAGGGTACGGCTTAGGGTACGGGTTCGGGGAGGGGTTCGGGTACGGCGTAGGGTATGGGCTAGGGTTAGGGTTAGGGCTCGGTTTAGGGTACGGGTTAGGATTAGGGTACGCGTTAGGGTTAGGGTAGGGGTTAGGGTTAGGGTACGCGTTAGGGCTAGGGTAGTTATTAAACCTATCCCACTCTCTAGATACCCCTTAGCACGTAAAGGAATATTATTTGGGGGTCCAGCCATGGAGAAGAGTTTAGACACTAGGATAAGATAAGGAACACACCCATTCTCAAGAAATCACATTAGGATTCTCTTTTTAACCTGTTCCTTAAAACACTAGTGCTTAGGAAATCTATTGGAGGCAGAAGCAGTCAAGGGTAGCTTAGGGTTAGGGTTAGGGTTAGGGTATGGCTTAGGGTACGGGTTTGGGGAGGGGTTCGGGTCCGGCGTAGGGTATGGGCTAGGGTTAGGGTTAGGGTTAGTGTTAGGGTTAGGGCTCGGTTTAGGGTATGGGTTAGGATTAGGGTACGCGTTAGGGTTAGGGTAGGGGTTAGGGTTAGGGTACGTGTTAGGGCTAGGGTAGTTATTAAACCTATCCCACTCTCTAGATACCCCTTAGCACGTAAAGGAATATTATTTGGGGGTCCAGCCATGGAGAAGAGTTTAGACACTAGGATAAGATAAGGAACACACCCATTCTCAAGAAATCACATTAGGATTCTCTTTTTAACCTGTTCCTTAAAACACTAGTGCTTAGGAAATCTATTGGAGGCAGAAGCAGTCAAGGGTAGCTTAGGGTTAGGGTTAGGGTTAGGGTTAGGGTTAGGGTACGGCTTAGGGTACGGGTTCGGGGTGGGATTCGTGTACGGCGTAGGGTATGGGCTAGGGTTAGGGTTAGGGTTAGTGTTAGGGTTAGGGCTCGGTTTAGGTTATGGGTTAGGATTAGGGTACGCGTTAGGGTTAGGGTAGGGGTTAGGGTTAGGGTACGCATTAGGGTTAGGGTAGTTATTAAACCTATCCCACTCTCTAGATACCCCTTAGCACGTATAGGAATATTATTTGGGGGTCCAGCCATGGAGAAGAGTTTAGACACTAGGATAAGATAAGGAACACACCCATTCTCAAGAAATCACATTAGGATTCTCTTTTTAACCTGTTCCTTAAAACACTAGTGCTTAGGAAATCTATTGGAGGCAGAAGCAGTCAAGGGTAGCTTAGGGTTAGGGTTAGGGTTAGGGTTAGGGTTACGGTACGGCTTAGGGTACGGGTTCGGGGAGGGGTTCGGGTACGGCGTCGGGTATGGGCTAGGGTTAGGGTTAGGGTTAGTGTTAGGGTTAGGGCTCGGTTTAGGGTACGGGTTAGGATTAGGGTACGCGTTAGGGTAAGGGTAGGGGTTAGGGTTAGGGTACGCATTAGGGTTAGGGTAGTTATTAAACCTATCCCACTCTCTAGATAACCCTTAGCACGTAAAGGAATATTATTTGGGGGTCCAGCCATGGAGAAGAGTTTAGACACTAGGATAAGATAAGGAACACACCCATTCTCAAGAAATCACATTAGGATTCTCTTTTTAACCTGTTCCTTAAAACACTAGTGCTTAGGAAATCTATTGGAGGCAGAAGCAGTCAAGGGTAGCTTAGGGTTAGGGTTAGGGTTAGGGTTAGGGTTAGGGTACGGCTTAGGGTACGGGTTCGGGGAGGGGTTCGGGTACGGCGTAGGGTATGGGCTAGGGTTAGGGTTAGGGCTCGGTTTAGGGTACGGGTTAGGATTAGGGTACGCGTTAGGGTTAGGGTAGGGGTTAGGGTTAGGGTACGCGTTAGGGCTAGGGTAGTTATTAAACCTATCCCACTCTCTAGATACCCCTTAGCACGTAAAGGAATATTATTTGGGGGTCCAGCCATGGAGAAGAGTTTAGACACTAGGATAAGATAAGGAACACACCCATTCTCAAGAAATCACATTAGGATTCTCTTTTTAACCTGTTCCTTAAAACACTAGTGCTTAGGAAATCTATTGGAGGCAGAAGCAGTCAAGGGTAGCTTAGGGTTAGGGTTAGGGTTAGGGTTAGGGTTACGGTACGGCTTAGGGTACGGCTTCGGGGAGGGGTTCGGGTACGGCGTCGGGTATGGGCTAGGGTTAGGGTTAGGGTTAGTGTTAGGGTTAGGGCTCGGTTTAGGGTACGGGTTAGGATTAGGGTACGCGTTAGGGTAAGGGTAGGGGTTAGGGTTAGGGTACGCATTAGGGTTAGGGTAGTTATTAAACCTATCCCACTCTCTAGATAACCCTTAGCACGTAAAGGAATATTATTTGGGGGTCCAGCCATGGAGAAGAGTTTAGACACTAGGATAAGATAAGGAACACACCCATTCTCAAGAAATCACATTAGGATTCTCTTTTTAACCTGTTCCTTAAAACACTAGTGCTTAGGAAATCTATTGGAGGCAGAAGCAGTCAAGGGTAGCTTAGGGTTAGGGTTAGGGTTAGGGTTAGGGTTAGGGTACGGCTTAGGGTACGGGTTCGGGGAGGGGTTCGGGTACGGCGTAGGGTATGGGCTAGGGTTAGGGTTAGGGCTCGGTTTAGGGTACGGGTTAGGATTAGGGTACGCGTTAGGGTTAGGGTAGGGGTTAGGGTTAGGGTACGCGTTAGGGCTAGGGTAGTTATTAAACCTATCCCACTCTCTAGATACCCCTTAGCACGTAAAGGAATATTATTTGGGGGTCCAGCCATGGAGAAGAGTTTAGACACTAGGATAAGATAAGGAACACACCCATTCTCAAGAAATCACATTAGGATTCTCTTTTTAACCTGTTCCTTAAAACACTAGTGCTTAGGAAATCTATTGGAGGCAGAAGCAGTCAAGGGTAGCTTAGGGTTAGGGTTAGGGTTAGGGTATGGCTTAGGGTACGGGTTTGGGGAGGGGTTCGGGTCCGGCGTAGGGTATGGGCTAGGGTTAGGGTTAGGGTTAGTGTTAGGGTTAGGGCTCGGTTTAGGGTATGGGTTAGGATTAGGGTACGCGTTAGGGTTAGGGTAGGGGTTAGGGTTAGGGTACGTGTTAGGGCTAGGGTAGTTATTAAACCTATCCCACTCTCTAGATACCCCTTAGCACGTAAAGGAATATTATTTGGGGGTCCAGCCATGGAGAAGAGTTTAGACACTAGGATAAGATAAGGAACACACCCATTCTCAAGAAATCACATTAGGATTCTCTTTTTAACCTGTTCCTTAAAACACTAGTGCTTAGGAAATCTATTGGAGGCAGAAGCAGTCAAGGGTAGCTTAGGGTTAGGGTTAGGGTTAGGGTTAGGGTTAGGGTACGGCTTAGGGTACGGGTTCGGGGTGGGATTCGTGTACGGCGTAGGGTATGGGCTAGGGTTAGGGTTAGGGTTAGTGTTAGGGTTAGGGCTCGGTTTAGGTTATGGGTTAGGATTAGGGTACGCGTTAGGGTTAGGGTAGGGGTTAGGGTTAGGGTACGCATTAGGGTTAGGGTAGTTATTAAACCTATCCCACTCTCTAGATACCCCTTAGCACGTATAGGAATATTATTTGGGGGTCCAGCCATGGAGAAGAGTTTAGACACTAGGATAAGATAAGGAACACACCCATTCTCAAGAAATCACATTAGGATTCTCTTTTTAACCTGTTCCTTAAAACACTAGTGCTTAGGAAATCTATTGGAGGCAGAAGCAGTCAAGGGTAGCTTAGGGTTAGGGTTAGGGTTAGGGTTAGGGTTACGGTACGGCTTAGGGTACGGGTTCGGGGAGGGGTTCGGGTACGGCGTCGGGTATGGGCTAGGGTTAGGGTTAGGGTTAGTGTTAGGGTTAGGGCTCGGTTTAGGGTACGGGTTAGGATTAGGGTACGCGTTAGGGTAAGGGTAGGGGTTAGGGTTAGGGTACGCATTAGGGTTAGGGTAGTTATTAAACCTATCCCACTCTCTAGATAACCCTTAGCACGTAAAGGAATATTATTTGGGGGTCCAGCCATGGAGAAGAGTTTAGACACTAGGATAAGATAAGGAACACACCCATTCTCAAGAAATCACATTAGGATTCTCTTTTTAACCTGTTCCTTAAAACACTAGTGCTTAGGAAATCTATTGGAGGCAGAAGCAGTCAAGGGTAGCTTAGGGTTAGGGTTAGGGTTAGGGTTAGGGTTAGGGTACGGCTTAGGGTACGGGTTCGGGGAGGGGTTCGGGTACGGCGTAGGGTATGGGCTAGGGTTAGGGTTAGGGCTCGGTTTAGGGTACGGGTTAGGATTAGGGTACGCGTTAGGGTTAGGGTAGGGGTTAGGGTTAGGGTACGCGTTAGGGCTAGGGTAGTTATTAAACCTATCCCACTCTCTAGATACCCCTTAGCACGTAAAGGAATATTATTTGGGGGTCCAGCCATGGAGAAGAGTTTAGACACTAGGATAAGATAAGGAACACACCCATTCTCAAGAAATCACATTAGGATTCTCTTTTTAACCTGTTCCTTAAAACACTAGTGCTTAGGAAATCTATTGGAGGCAGAAGCAGTCAAGGGTAGCTTAGGGTTAGGGTTAGGGTTAGGGTATGGCTTAGGGTACGGGTTTGGGGAGGGGTTCGGGTCCGGCGTAGGGTATGGGCTAGGGTTAGGGTTAGGGTTAGTGTTAGGGTTAGGGCTCGGTTTAGGGTATGGGTTAGGATTAGGGTACGCGTTAGGGTTAGGGTAGGGGTTAGGGTTAGGGTACGTGTTAGGGCTAGGGTAGTTATTAAACCTATCCCACTCTCTAGATACCCCTTAGCACGTAAAGGAATATTATTTGGGGGTCCAGCCATGGAGAAGAGTTTAGACACTAGGATAAGATAAGGAACACACCCATTCTCAAGAAATCACATTAGGATTCTCTTTTTAACCTGTTCCTTAAAACACTAGTGCTTAGGAAATCTATTGGAGGCAGAAGCAGTCAAGGGTAGCTTAGGGTTAGGGTTAGGGTTAGGGTTAGGGTTAGGGTACGGCTTAGGGTACGGGTTCGGGGTGGGATTCGTGTACGGCGTAGGGTATGGGCTAGGGTTAGGGTTAGGGTTAGTGTTAGGGTTAGGGCTCGGTTTAGGGTATGGGTTAGGATTAGGGTACGCGTTAGGGTTAGGGTAGGGGTTAGGGTTAGGGTACGCATTAGGGTTAGGGTAGTTATTAAACCTATCCCACTCTCTAGATACCCCTTAGCACGTATAGGAATATTATTTGGGGGTCCAGCCATGGAGAAGAGTTTAGACACTAGGATAAGATAAGGAACACACCCATTCTCAAGAAATCACATTAGGATTCTCTTTTTAACCTGTTCCTTAAAACACTAGTGCTTAGGAAATCTATTGGAGGCAGAAGCAGTCAAGGGTAGCTTAGGGTTAGGGTTAGGGTTAGGGTTAGGGTTAGGGTACGGCTTAGGGTACGGGTTCGGGGAGGGGTTCGGGTACGGCGTAGGGTATGGGCTAGGGTTAGGGTTAGGGCTCGGTTTAGGGTACGGGTTAGGATTAGGGTACGCGTTAGGGTTAGGGTAGGGGTTAGGGTTAGGGTACGCGTTAGGGCTAGGGTAGTTATTAAACCTATCCCACTCTCTAGATACCCCTTAGCACGTAAAGGAATATTATTTGGGGGTCCAGCCATGGAGAAGAGTTTAGACACTAGGATAAGATAAGGAACACACCCATTCTCAAGAAATCACATTAGGATTCTCTTTTTAACCTGTTCCTTAAAACACTAGTGCTTAGGAAATCTATTGGAGGCAGAAGCAGTCAAGGGTAGCTTAGGGTTAGGGTTAGGGTTAGGGTATGGCTTAGGGTACGGGTTTGGGGAGGGGTTCGGGTCCGGCGTAGGGTATGGGCTAGGGTTAGGGTTAGGGTTAGTGTTAGGGTTAGGGCTCGGTTTAGGGTATGGGTTAGGATTAGGGTACGCGTTAGGGTTAGGGTAGGGGTTAGGGTTAGGGTACGTGTTAGGGCTAGGGTAGTTATTAAACCTATCCCACTCTCTAGATACCCCTTAGCACGTAAAGGAATATTATTTGGGGGTCCAGCCATGGAGAAGAGTTTAGACACTAGGATAAGATAAGGAACACACCCATTCTCAAGAAATCACATTAGGATTCTCTTTTTAACCTGTTCCTTAAAACACTAGTGCTTAGGAAATCTATTGGAGGCAGAAGCAGTCAAGGGTAGCTTAGGGTTAGGGTTAGGGTTAGGGTTAGGGTTAGGGTACGGCTTAGGGTACGGGTTCGGGGTGGGATTCGTGTACGGCGTAGGGTATGGGCTAGGGTTAGGGTTAGGGTTAGTGTTAGGGTTAGGGCTCGGTTTAGGGTATGGGTTAGGATTAGGGTACGCGTTAGGGTAAGGGTAGGGGTTAGGGTTAGGGTACGCATTAGGGTTAGGGTAGTTATTAAACCTATCCCACTCTCTAGATAACCCTTAGCACGTAAAGGAATATTATTTGGGGGTCCAGCCATGGAGAAGAGTTTAGACACTAGGATAAGATAAGGAACACACCCATTCTCAAGAAATCACATTAGGATTCTCTTTTTAACCTGTTCCTTAAAACACTAGTGCTTAGGAAATCTATTGGAGGCAGAAGCAGTCAAGGGTAGCTTAGGGTTAGGGTTAGGGTTAGGGTTAGGGTTAGGGTACGGCTTAGGGTACGGGTTCGGGGAGGGGTTCGGGTACGGCGTAGGGTATGGGCTAGGGTTAGGGTTAGGGCTCGGTTTAGGGTACGGGTTAGGATTAGGGTACGCGTTAGGGTTAGGGTAGGGGTTAGGGTTAGGGTACGCGTTAGGGCTAGGGTAGTTATTAAACCTATCCCACTCTCTAGATACCCCTTAGCACGTAAAGGAATATTATTTGGGGGTCCAGCCATGGAGAAGAGTTTAGACACTAGGATAAGATAAGGAACACACCCATTCTCAAGAAATCACATTAGGATTCTCTTTTTAACCTGTTCCTTAAAACACTAGTGCTTAGGAAATCTATTGGAGGCAGAAGCAGTCAAGGGTAGCTTAGGGTTAGGGTTAGGGTTAGGGTATGGCTTAGGGTACGGGTTTGGGGAGGGGTTCGGGTCCGGCGTAGGGTATGGGCTAGGGTTAGGGTTAGGGTTAGTGTTAGGGTTAGGGCTCGGTTTAGGGTATGGGTTAGGATTAGGGTACGCGTTAGGGTTAGGGTAGGGGTTAGGGTTAGGGTACGCATTAGGGTTAGGGTAGTTATTAAACCTATCCCACTCTCTAGATACCCCTTAGCACGTATAGGAATATTATTTGGGGGTCCAGCCATGGAGAAGAGTTTAGACACTAGGATAAGATAAGGAACACACCCATTCTCAAGAAATCACATTAGGATTCTCTTTTTAACCTGTTCCTTAAAACACTAGTGCTTAGGAAATCTATTGGAGGCAGAAGCAGTCAAGGGTAGCTTAGGGTTAGGGTTAGGGTTAGGGTTAGGGTTAGGGTACGGCTTAGGGTACAGGTTTGGTGAGTGGTTCGGGTACGGCGTAGGGTATGGGCTAGGGTTAGGGTTAGGGTTAGTGTTAGGGTTAGGGCTCGGTTTAGGGTATGGGTTAGGATTAGGGTACGCGTTAGGGTTAGCGTAGGGGTTAGGGTTAGGGTACGCGTTAGGGCTAGGGTAGTTATTAAACCTATCCCACTCTCTAGATAACCCTTAGCACGTAAAGGAATATTATTTGGGGGTCCAGCCATGGAGAAGAGTTTAGACACTAGGATAAGATAAGGAACACACCCATTCTCAAGAAATCACATTAGGATTCTCTTTTTAACCTGTTCCTTAAAACACTAGTGCTTAGGAAATCTATTGGAGGCAGAAGCAGTCAAGGGTAGCTTAGGGTTAGGGTTAGGGTTAGGGTTAGGGTTACGGTACGGCTTAGGGTACGGGTTCGGGGAGGGGTTCGGGTACGGCGTCGGGTATGGGCTAGGGTTAGGGTTAGGGTTAGTGTTAGGGTTAGGGCTCGGTTTAGGGTACGGGTTAGGATTAGGGTACGCGTTAGGGTAAGGGTAGGGGTTAGGGTTAGGGTACGCATTAGGGTTAGGGTAGTTATTAAACCTATCCCACTCTCTAGATAACCCTTAGCACGTAAAGGAATATTATTTGGGGGTCCAGCCATGGAGAAGAGTTTAGACACTAGGATAAGATAAGGAACACACCCATTCTCAAGAAATCACATTAGGATTCTCTTTTTAACCTGTTCCTTAAAACACTAGTGCTTAGGAAATCTATTGGAGGCAGAAGCAGTCAAGGGTAGCTTAGGGTTAGGGTTAGGGTTAGGGTTAGGGTTAGGGTACGGCTTAGGGTACGGGTTCGGGGAGGGGTTCGGGTACGGCGTAGGGTATGGGCTAGGGTTAGGGTTAGGGCTCGGTTTAGGGTACGGGTTAGGATTAGGGTACGCGTTAGGGTTAGGGTAGGGGTTAGGGTTAGGGTACGCGTTAGGGCTAGGGTAGTTATTAAACCTATCCCACTCTCTAGATACCCCTTAGCACGTAAAGGAATATTATTTGGGGGTCCAGCCATGGAGAAGAGTTTAGACACTAGGATAAGATAAGGAACACACCCATTCTCAAGAAATCACATTAGGATTCTCTTTTTAACCTGTTCCTTAAAACACTAGTGCTTAGGAAATCTATTGGAGGCAGAAGCAGTCAAGGGTAGCTTAGGGTTAGGGTTAGGGTTAGGGTATGGCTTAGGGTACGGGTTTGGGGAGGGGTTCGGGTCCGGCGTAGGGTATGGGCTAGGGTTAGGGTTAGGGTTAGTGTTAGGGTTAGGGCTCGGTTTAGGGTATGGGTTAGGATTAGGGTACGCGTTAGGGTTAGGGTAGGGGTTAGGGTTAGGGTACGCATTAGGGTTAGGGTAGTTATTAAACCTATCCCACTCTCTAGATACCCCTTAGCACGTATAGGAATATTATTTGGGGGTCCAGCCATGGAGAAGAGTTTAGACACTAGGATAAGATAAGGAACACACCCATTCTCAAGAAATCACATTAGGATTCTCTTTTTAACCTGTTCCTTAAAACACTAGTGCTTAGGAAATCTATTGGAGGCAGAAGCAGTCAAGGGTAGCTTAGGGTTAGGGTTAGGGTTAGGGTTAGGGTTAGGGTACGGCTTAGGGTACAGGTTTGGTGAGTGGTTCGGGTACGGCGTAGGGTATGGGCTAGGGTTAGGGTTAGGGTTAGTGTTAGGGTTAGGGCTCGGTTTAGGGTATGGGTTAGGATTAGGGTACGCGTTAGGGTTAGCGTAGGGGTTAGGGTTAGGGTACGCGTTAGGGCTAGGGTAGTTATTAAACCTATCCCACTCTCTAGATACCCCTTAGCACGTAAAGGAATATTATTTGGGGGTCCAGCCATGGAGAAGAGTTTAGACACTAGGATAAGATAAGGAACACACCCATTCTCAAGAAATCACATTAGGATTCTCTTTTTAACCTGTTCCTTAAAACACTAGTGCTTAGGAAATCTATTGGAGGCAGAAGCAGTCAAGGGTAGCTTAGGGTTAGGGTTAGGGTTAGGGTTACGGTACGGCTTAGGGTACGGGTTCGGGGAGGGGTTCGGGTACGGCGTCGGGTATGGGCTAGGGTTAGGGTTAGGGTTAGTGTTAGGGTTAGGGCTCGGTTTAGGGTACGGGTTAGGATTAGGGTACGCGTTAGGGTAAGGGTAGGGGTTAGGGTTAGGGTACGCATTAGGGTTAGGGTAGTTATTAAACCTATCCCACTCTCTAGATAACCCTTAGCACGTAAAGGAATATTATTTGGGGGTCCAGCCATGGAGAAGAGTTTAGACACTAGGATAAGATAAGGAACACACCCATTCTCAAGAAATCACATTAGGATTCTCTTTTTAACCTGTTCCTTAAAACACTAGTGCTTAGGAAATCTATTGGAGGCAGAAGCAGTCAAGGGTAGCTTAGGGTTAGGGTTAGGGTTAGGGTTAGGGTTAGGGTACGGCTTAGGGTACGGGTTCGGGGAGGGGTTCGGGTACGGCGTAGGGTATGGGCTAGGGTTAGGGTTAGGGCTCGGTTTAGGGTACGGGTTAGGATTAGGGTACGCGTTAGGGTTAGGGTAGGGGTTAGGGTTAGGGTACGCGTTAGGGCTAGGGTAGTTATTAAACCTATCCCACTCTCTAGATACCCCTTAGCACGTAAAGGAATATTATTTGGGGGTCCAGCCATGGAGAAGAGTTTAGACACTAGGATAAGATAAGGAACACACCCATTCTCAAGAAATCACATTAGGATTCTCTTTTTAACCTGTTCCTTAAAACACTAGTGCTTAGGAAATCTATTGGAGGCAGAAGCAGTCAAGGGTAGCTTAGGGTTAGGGTTAGGGTTAGGGTATGGCTTAGGGTACGGGTTTGGGGAGGGGTTCGGGTCCGGCGTAGGGTATGGGCTAGGGTTAGGGTTAGGGTTAGTGTTAGGGTTAGGGCTCGGTTTAGGGTATGGGTTAGGATTAGGGTACGCGTTAGGGTTAGGGTAGGGGTTAGGGTTAGGGTACGTGTTAGGGCTAGGGTAGTTATTAAACCTATCCCACTCTCTAGATACCCCTTAGCACGTAAAGGAATATTATTTGGGGGTCCAGCCATGGAGAAGAGTTTAGACACTAGGATAAGATAAGGAACACACCCATTCTCAAGAAATCACATTAGGATTCTCTTTTTAACCTGTTCCTTAAAACACTAGTGCTTAGGAAATCTATTGGAGGCAGAAGCAGTCAAGGGTAGCTTAGGGTTAGGGTTAGGGTTAGGGTTAGGGTTAGGGTACGGCTTAGGGTACGGGTTCGGGGTGGGATTCGTGTACGGCGTAGGGTATGGGCTAGGGTTAGGGTTAGGGTTAGTGTTAGGGTTAGGGCTCGGTTTAGGTATGGGTTAGGATTAGGGTACGCGTTAGGGTTAGGGTAGGGGTTAGGGTTAGGGTACGCATTAGGGTTAGGGTAGTTATTAAACCTATCCCACTCTCTAGATACCCCTTAGCACGTATAGGAATATTATTTGGGGGTCCAGCCATGGAGAAGAGTTTAGACACTAGGATAAGATAAGGAACACACCCATTCTCAAGAAATCACATTAGGATTCTCTTTTTAACCTGTTCCTTAAAACACTAGTGCTTAGGAAATCTATTGGAGGCAGAAGCAGTCAAGGGTAGCTTAGGGTTAGGGTTAGGGTTAGGGTTAGGGTTACGGTACGGCTTAGGGTACGGGTTCGGGGAGGGGTTCGGGTACGGCGTCGGGTATGGGCTAGGGTTAGGGTTAGGGTTAGTGTTAGGGTTAGGGCTCGGTTTAGGGTACGGGTTAGGATTAGGGTACGCGTTAGGGTAAGGGTAGGGGTTAGGGTTAGGGTACGCATTAGGGTTAGGGTAGTTATTAAACCTATCCCACTCTCTAGATAACCCTTAGCACGTAAAGGAATATTATTTGGGGGTCCAGCCATGGAGAAGAGTTTAGACACTAGGATAAGATAAGGAACACACCCATTCTCAAGAAATCACATTAGGATTCTCTTTTTAACCTGTTCCTTAAAACACTAGTGCTTAGGAAATCTATTGGAGGCAGAAGCAGTCAAGGGTAGCTTAGGGTTAGGGTTAGGGTTAGGGTTAGGGTTAGGGTACGGCTTAGGGTACGGGTTCGGGGAGGGGTTCGGGTACGGCGTAGGGTATGGGCTAGGGTTAGGGTTAGGGCTCGGTTTAGGGTACGGGTTAGGATTAGGGTACGCGTTAGGGTTAGGGTAGGGGTTAGGGTTAGGGTACGCGTTAGGGCTAGGGTAGTTATTAAACCTATCCCACTCTCTAGATACCCCTTAGCACGTAAAGGAATATTATTTGGGGGTCCAGCCATGGAGAAGAGTTTAGACACTAGGATAAGATAAGGAACACACCCATTCTCAAGAAATCACATTAGGATTCTCTTTTTAACCTGTTCCTTAAAACACTAGTGCTTAGGAAATCTATTGGAGGCAGAAGCAGTCAAGGGTAGCTTAGGGTTAGGGTTAGGGTTAGGGTTAGGGTTAGGGTACGGCTTAGGGTACGGGTTCGGGGAGGGGTTCGTGTACGGCGTAGGGTATGGGCTAGGGTTAGGGTTAGGGTTAGTGTTAGGGTTAGGGCTCGGTTTAGGGTACGGGTTAGGATTATGGTACGCGTTAGGGTTAGGGTAGGGGTTAGGGTTAGGGTACGCGTTAGGGCTGGGTAGTTATTAAACCTATCCCACTCTCTAGATACCCCTTAGCATGTAAAGGAATATTATTTGGGGGTCCAGCCATGGAGAAGAGTTTAGACACTAGGATAAGATAAGGAACACACCCATTCTCAAGAAATCACATTAGGATTCTCTTTTTAACCTGTTCCTTAAAACACTAGTGCTTAGGAAATCTATTGGAGGCAGAAGCAGTCAAGGGTAGCTTAGGGTTAGGGTTAGGGTTAGGGTTAGGGTTAGGGTACGGCTTAGGGTACGGGTTCGGGGAGGGGTTCGGGTACGGCGTAGGGTATGGGCTAGGGTTAGGGTTAGGGCTCGGTTTAGGGTACGGGTTAGGATTAGTGTACGCGTTAGGGTTAGGGTAGGGGTTAGGGTTAGGGTACGCGTTAGGGCTAGGGTAGTTATTAAAACTATCCCACTCTCTAGATACCCCTTAGCACGTAAAGGAATATTATTTGGGGGTCCAGCCATGGAGAAGAGTTTAGACACTAGGATAAGATAAGGAACACACCCATTCTCAAGAAATCACATTAGGATTCTCTTTTTAACCTGTTCCTTAAAACACTAGTGCTTAGGAAATCTATTGGAGGCAGAAGCAGTCAAGGGTAGCTTAGGGTTAGGGTTAGGGTTAGGGTTAGGGTTAGGGTACGGCTTAGGGTACGGGTTCGGGGAGGGGTTCGTGTACGGCGTAGGGTATGGGCTAGGGTTAGGGTTAGGGTTAGTGTTAGGGTTAGGGCTCGTTTTAGGTTATGGGTTAGGATTAGGGTACGCGTTAGGGTTAGGTTAGGGGTTAGGGTTAAGGTACGCGTTAGGGTTAGGGTAGTTATTAAACCTATCCCACTCTCTAGATACCCCTTAGCACGTAAAGGAATATTATTTGGGGGTCCAGCCATGGAGAAGAGTTTAGACACTAGGGTAAGATAAGGAACACACCGATTCTCAAGAAATCACATTAGGATTCTCTTTTTAACCTGTTCCTTAAAACACTAGTGCTTAGGAAATCTATTGGAGGCAGAAGCAGTCAAGGGTAGCTTAGGGTTAGGGTTAGGGTTAGGGTTAGGGTTAGGGTACGGCTTAGGGTACAGGTTTGGTGAGGGGTTCGGGTACGGCGTAGGGTATGGGCTAGGGTTAGGGTTAGGGTTAGTGTTAGGGTTAGGGCTCGGTTTAGGGTATGGGTTAGGATTAGGGTACGCGTTAGGGTTAGGGTAGGGGTTAGGGTCAGGGTACGCGTTAGGGCTAGGGTAGTTATTAAACCTATCCCATTCTCTAGATACCCCTTAGCACGTAAAGGAATATTATTTGGGGGTCCAGCCATGGAGAAGAGTTTAGACAGTAGGATAAGATAAGGAACACACCCATTCTCAAGAAATCACATTAGGATTCTCTTTTTAACCTGTTCCTTAAAACACTAGTGCTTAGGAAATCTATTGGAGGCAGAAGCAGTCAAGGGTAGCTTAGGGTTAGGGTTAGGGTTAGGGTTAGGGTTAGGGTACGGCTTAGGGTACGGGTTCGGGGAGGGGTTCGGGTACGGCGTAGGGTATGGGCTAGGGTTAGGGTTAGGGTTCGGTTTAGGGTACGGGTTAGGATTAGTGTACGCGTTAGGGTTAGGGTAGGGGTTAGGGTTAGGGTACGCGTTAGGGCTAGGGTAGTTATTAAAACTATCCCACTCTCTAGATACCCCTTAGCACGTAAAGGAATATTATTTGGGGGTCCAGCCATGGAGAAGAGTTTAGACACTAGGATAAGATAAGGAACACACCCATTCTCAAGAAATCACATTAGGATTCTCTTTTTAACCTGTTCCTTAAAACACTAGTGCTTAGGAAATCTATTTGAGGCAGAAGCAGTCAAGGGTAGCTTAGGGTTAGGGTTAGGGTTAGGGTACGGCTTAGGGTACCGGTTTGGGGAGGGGTTCGGGTCCGGCGTAGGGTATGGGCTAGGGTTAGGGTTAGGGTTAGTGTTAGGGTTAGGGCTCGGTTTAGGGTATGGGTTAGGATTAGGGTACGCGTTAGGGTTAGGGTAGGGGTTAGGGTTAGGGTACGTGTTAGGGCTAGGGTAGTTATTAAACCTATCCCACTCTCTAGATACCCCTTAGCACGTAAAGGAATATTATTTGGGGGTCCAGCCATGGAGAAGAGTTTAGACACTAGGATAAGATAAGGAACACACCCATTCTCAAGAAATCACATTAGGATTCTCTTTTTAACCTGTTCCTTAAAACACTAGTGCTTAGGAAATCTATTGGAGGCAGAAGCAGTCAAGGGTAGCTTAGGGTTAGGGTTAGGGTTAGGGTTAGGGTTAGGGTACGGCTTAGGGTACGGGTTCGGGGAGGGGTTCATGTACGGCGTAGGGTATGGGCTAGGGTTAGGGTTAGGGTTAGTGTTAGGGTTAGGGCTCGGTTTAGGTTATGGGTTAGGATTAGGTTACGCGTTAGGGTTAGGGTAGGGGTTAGGGTTAGGGTATGCATTAGGGTTAGGGTAGTTATTAAACCTATCCCACTCTCTAGATACCCCTTAGCACGTATAGGAATATTATTTGGGGGTCCAGCCATGGAGAAGAGTTTAGACACTAGGATAAGATAAGGAACACACCCATTCTCAAGAAATCACATTAGGATTCTCTTTTTAACCTGTTCCTTAAAACACTAGTGCTTAGGAAATCTATTGGAGGCAGAAGCAGTCAAGGGTAGCTTAGGGTTAGGGTTAGGGTTAGGGTTAGGGTACGGCTTAGGGTACGGGTTCGGGGAGGAGTTCGAGTACGGCGTAGGGTATGGGCTAGGGTTAGGGTTAGGGTTAGTGTTAGGGTTAGGGCTCGGTTTAGCGTACGGGTTAGGATTAGGGTACGCGTTAGGGTTAGGGTAGGGGTTAGGGTTAGGGTACGCGTTAGGGTTAGGGTAGTTATTAAACCTATCCCACTCTCTAGATACCCCTAAGCATGTAAAGGAATATTATTTGGGGGTCCAGCCATGGAGAAGAGTTTAGACACTAGGATAAGATAAGGAACACACCCATTCTCAAGAAATCACATTACGATTCTCTTTTTAACCTGTTCCTTAAAACACTAGTGCTTAGGAAATCTATTGGAGGCAGAAGCAGTCAAGGGTAGCTTAGGGTTAGGGTTAGGGTTAGGGTTAGGGTTAGGGTACGGCTTAGGGTACAGGTTTGGTGAGTGGTTCGGGTACGGCGTAGGGTATGGGCTAGGGTTAGGGTTAGGGTTAGTGTTAGGGTTAGGGCTCGGTTTAGGGTATGGGTTAGGATTAGGGTACGCGTTAGGGTTAGCGTAGGGGTTAGGGTTAGGGTACGCGTTAGGGCTAGGGTAGTTATTAAACCTATCCCACTCTCTAGATACCCCTTACCACGTAAAGGAATATTATTTGGGGGTCCAGCCATGGAGAAGAGTTTAGACACTAGGATAAGATAAGGAACACACCCATTCTCAAGAAATCACATTAGGATTCTCTTTTTAACCTGTTCCTTAAAACACTAGTGCTTAGGAAATCTATTGGAGGCAGAAGCAGTCAAGGGTAGCTTAGGGTTAGGGTTAGGGTTAGGGTTAGTGTTACGGTACGGCTTAGGGTACGGGTTCGGGGAGGGGTTCGGGTACGGCGTCGGGTATGGGCTAGGGTTAGGGTTAGGGTTAGTGTTAGGGTTAGGGCTCGGTTTAGGGTACGGGTTAGGATTAGGGTACGCGTTAGGGTTAGGGTAGGGGTTAGGGTTAGGGTACTCGTTAGGGCTAGGGTAGTTATTAAACCTATCCCACTCTCTAGATACCCCTTAGCACGTAAAGGAATATTATTTGGGGGTCCAGCCATGGAGAAGAGTTTAGACACTAGGAGAAGATAAGGAACACACCCATTCTCAAGAAATCACATTAGGATTCTCTTTTTAACCTGTTCCTTAAAACACTAGTGCTTAGGAAATCTATTGGAGGCAGAAGCAGTCAAGGGTAGCTTAGGGTTAGGGTTAGGGTTGGGGTTAGGGTTAGGGTACGGCTTAGGGTACGGGTTCGGGGAGGGGTTCGTGTACGGCGTAGGGTATGGGCTAGGGTTAGGGTTAGGGTTAGTGTTAGGGTTAGGGCTCGGTTTAGGGTACGGGTTAGGATTAGGGTACGTGTTAGGGTTAGGGTAGGGGTTAGGGTTAAGGTACGCGTTAGGGTTAGGGTAGTTATTAAACCTATCCCACTCTCTAGATACCCCTTAGCACGTAAAGGAATATTATTTGGGGGTCCAGCCATGGAGAAGAGTTTAGACACTAGGATAAGATAAGGAACACACCCATTCTCAAGAAATCACATTAGGATTCTCTTTTTAACCTGTTCCTTAAAACACTAGTGCTTAGGAAATCTATTGGAGGCAGAAGCAGTCAAGGGTAGCTTAGGGTTAGGGTTAGGGTTAGGGTTAGGGTACGGCTTAGGGTACGGGTTCGGGGAGGGGTTCGAGTACGGCGTAGGGTATGGGCTAGGGTTAGGGTTAGGGTTAGTGTTAGGGTTAGGGCTCGGTTTAGGGTACGGGTTAGGGTTAGGGTACGCGTTAGGGTTAGGGTAGGGGTTAGGGTTAGGGTACGCGTTAGGGCTGGGTAGTTATTAAACCTATCCCACTCTCTAGATACCCCTTAGCATGTAAAGGAATATTATTTGGGGGTCCAGCCATGGAGAAGAGTTTAGACACTAGGATAAGATAAGGAACACACCCATTCTCAAGAAATCACATTAGGATTCTCTTTTTAACCTGTTCCTTAAAACACTAGTGCTTAGGAAATCTATTGGAGGCAGAAGCAGTCAAGGGTAGCTTAGGGTTAGGGTTAGGGTTAGGGTTAGGGTTAGGGTACGGCTTAGGGTACGGGTTC
This sequence comes from Balaenoptera acutorostrata, assembly GCF_949987535.1. Taxonomy (NCBI): domain Eukaryota; kingdom Metazoa; phylum Chordata; class Mammalia; order Artiodactyla; family Balaenopteridae; genus Balaenoptera; species Balaenoptera acutorostrata. The sequence goes on from NW_026646669.1 coordinate 60,245, forward strand.
GGGGAGGGGTTCGGGTACGGTGTAGGGTATGGGCTAGGGTTAGGGTTAGGGTTAGTGTTAGGGTTAGGGCTCGGTTTAGGGTACGGGTTAGCATTAGGGTACGCGTTAGGGTTAGGGTAGGGGTTAGGGTTAGGGTACGCATTAGGGTTAGGGTAGTTATTAAACCTATCCCACTCTCTAGATACCCCTTAGCACGTAAAGGAATATTATTTGGGGGTCCAGCCATGGAGAAGAGTTTAGACACTAGGGTAAGATAAGGAACACACCGATTCTCAAGAAATCACATTAGGATTCTCTTTTTAACCTGTTCCTTAAAACACTAGTGCTTAGGAAATCTATTGGAGGCAGAAGCAGTCAAGGGTAGCTTAGGGTTAGGGTTAGGGTTAGGGTTAGGGTTAGGGTACGGCTTAGGGTACGGGTTCGGGGAGGGGTTCGGGTACTGCGTAGGGTATGGGCTAGGGTTAGGGTTAGGGCTCGGTTTAGGGTACGGGTTAGGATTAGGGTACGCGTTAGGGTTAGGGTAGGGTTTAGGGTTAGGGTACGCGTTAGGGCTAGGATAGTTATTAAACCTATCCCACTCTCTAGATACCCCTTAGCACGTAAAGGAATATTATTTGGGGGTCCAGCCATGGAGAAGAGTTTAGACACTAGGATAAGATAAGGAACACACCCATTCTCAAGAAATCACATTAGGATTCTCTTTTTAACCTGTTCCTTAAAACACTAGTGATTAGGAAATCTATTTGAGGCAGAAGCAGTCAAGGGTAGCTTAGGGTTAGGGTTAGGGTTAGGGTTAGGGTTAGGGTACGGCTTAGGGTACAGGTTTGGTGAGGGGTTCGGGTACGGCGTAGGGTATGGGCTAGGGTTAGGGTTAGGGTTAGTGTTAGGGTTAGGGCTCGGTTTAGGGTATGGGTTAGGATTAGGGTACGCGTTAGGGTTAGGGTAGGGGTTAGGGTTAGGGTACGCGTTAGGGCTAGGGTAGTTATTAAACCTATCCCACTCTCTAGATACCCCTTAGCACGTAAAGGAATATTATTTGGGGGTCCAGCCATGGAGAAGAGTTTAGACACTAGGATAAGATAAGCAACACACCCATTCTCAAGAAATCACATTAGGATTCTCTTTTTAACCTGTTCCTTAAAACACTAGTGCTTAGGAAATCTATTGGAGGCAGAAGCAGTCAAGGGTAGCTTAGGGTTAGGGTTAGGGTTAGGGTTAGGGTACGGCTTAGGGTACGGGTTCGGGGAGGGATTCGTGTACGGCGTAGGGTATGGGCTAGGGTTAGGGTTAGGGTTAGTGTTAGGGTTAGGGCTCGGTTTAGGGTACGGGTTAGGATTAGGGTACGCGTTAGGGTTAGGGTAGGGGTTAGGGTTAGGGTACGCATTAGGGTTAGGGTAGTTATTAAACCTATCCCACTCTATAGATACCCCTTAGCACGTAAAGGAATATTATTTGGGGGTCCAGCCATGGAGAAGAGTTTAGACACTAGGATAAGATAAGGAACACACCCATTCTCAAGAAATCACATTAGGATTCTCTTTTTAACCTGTTCCTTAAAACACTAGTGCTTAGGAAATCTATTGGAGGCAGAAGCAGTCAAGGGTAGCTTAGGGTTAGGGTTAGGGTTAGGGTTAGGGTTAGGGTACGGCTTAGGGTACGGGTTCGGGGAGGGGTTCGGGTACGGCGTAGGGTATGGGCTAGGGTTAGGGTTAGGGCTCGGTTTAGGGTACGGGTTAGGATTAGGTTACGCGTTAGGGTTAGGGTAGGGGTTAGGGTTAGGGTACGCGTTAGGGCTAGGGTAGTTATTAAACTTATCCCACTCTCTAGATACCCCTTAGCACGTAAAGGAATATTATTTGGGGGTCCAGCCATGGAGAAGAGTTTAGACACTAGGATAAGATAAGGAACACACCCATTCTCAAGAAATCACATTAGGATTCTCTTTTTAACCTGTTCCTTAAAACACTAGTGCTTAGGAAATCTATTGGAGGCAGAAGCAGTCAAGGGTAGCTTAGGGTTAGGGTTAGGGTTAGGGTTAGGGTACGGCTTAGGGTACGGGTTCGGGGAGGGGTTCGAGTACGGCGTAGGGTATGGGCTAGGGTTAGGGTTAGGGTTAGTGTTAGGGTTAGGGCTCGGTTTAGGGTACGGGTTAGGGTTAGGGTACGCGTTAGGGTTAGGGTAGGGGTTAGGGTTAGGGTACGCGTTAGGGCTGGGTAGTTATTAAACCTATCCCACTCTCTAGATACCCCTTAGCATGTAAAGGAATATTATTTGGGGGTCCAGCCATGGAGAAGAGTTTAGACACTAGGATAAGATAAGGAACACACCCATTCTCAAGAAATCACATTAGGATTCTCTTTTTAACCTGTTCCTTAAAACACTAGTGCTTAGGAAATCTATTGGAGGCAGAAGCAGTCAAGGGTAGCTTAGGGTTAGGGTTAGGGTTAGGGTTAGGGTTAGGGTACGGCTTAGGGTACGGGTTCGGGGAGGGGTTCGGGTACGGCGTAGGGTATGGGCTAGGGTTAGGGTTAGGGTTAGTGTTAGGGTTAGGGCTCGGTTTAGGGTACGGGTTAGCATTAGGGTACGCGTTAGGGTTAGGGTAGGGGTTAGGGTTAGGGTACGCATTAGGGTTAGGGTAGTTATTAAACCTATCCCACTCTCTAGATACCCCTTAGCACGTAAAGGAATATTATTTGGGGGTCCAGCCATGGAGAAGAGTTTAGACACTAGGGTAAGATAAGGAACACACCGATTCTCAAGAAATCACATTAGGATTCTCTTTTTAACCTGTTCCTTAAAACACTAGTGCTTAGGAAATCTATTGGAGGCAGAAGCAGTCAAGGGTAGCTTAGGGTTAGGGTTAGGGTTAGGGTTAGGGTTAGGGTACGGCTTAGGGTACAGGTTTGGTGAGGGGTTCGGGTACGGCGTAGGGTATGGGCTAGGGTTAGGGTTAGGGTTAGTGTTAGGGTTAGGGCTCGGTTTAGGGTATGGGTTAGGATTAGGGTACGCGTTAGGGTTAGGGTAGGGGTTAGGGTTAGGGTACGCGTTAGGGCTAGGGTAGTTATTAAACCTATCCCACTCTCTAGATACCCCTTAGCACGTAAAGGAATATTATTTGGGGGTCCAGCCATGGAGAAGAGTTTAGACACTAGGATAAGATAAGCAACACACCCATTCTCAAGAAATCACATTAGGATTCTCTTTTTAACCTGTTCCTTAAAACACTAGTGCTTAGGAAATCTATTGGAGGCAGAAGCAGTCAAGGGTAGCTTAGGGTTAGGGTTAGGGTTAGGGTTAGGGTACGGCTTAGGGTACGGGTTCGGGGAGGGGTTCGTGTACGGCGTAGGGTATGGGCTAGGGTTAGGGTTAGGGTTAGTGTTAGGGTTAGGGCTCGGTTTACGGTACGGGTTAGGATTAGGGTACGCGTTAGGGTTAGGGTAGGGGTTAGGGTTAGGGTACGCATTAGGGTTAGGGTAGTTATTAAACCTATCCCACTCTCTAGATAACCCTTAGCACGTAAAGGAATATTATGTGGGGGTCCAGCCATGGAGAAGAGTTTAGACACTAGGATAAGATAAGGAACACACCCATTCTCAAGAAATCACATTAGGATTCTCTTTTTAACCTGTTCCTTAAAACACTAGTGCTTAGGAAATCTATTGGAGGCAGAAGCAGTCAAGGGTAGCTTAGGGTTAGGGTTAGGGTTAGGGTTAGGGTTAGGGTACGGCTTAGGGTACGGGTTCGGGGAGGGGTTCGGGTACGGCGTAGGGTATGGGCTAGGGTTAGGGTTAGGGCTCGGTTTAGGGTACGGGTTAGGATTAGGGTACGCGTTAGGGTTAGGGTAGGGGTTAGGGTTAGGGTACGCGTTAGGGCTAGGGTAGTTATTAAACCTATCCCACTCTCTAGATACCCCTTAGCACGTAAAGGAATATTATTTGGGGGTCCAGCCATGGAGAAGAGTTTAGACACTAGGATAAGATAAGGAACACACCCATTCTCAAGAAATCACATTAGGATTCTCTTTTTAACCTGTTCCTTAAAACACTAGTGCTTAGGAAATCTATTGGAGGCAGAAGCAGTCAAGGGTAGCTTAGGGTTAGGGTTAGGGTTAGGGTTAGGGTACGGCTTAGGGTACGGGTTCGGGGAGGGGTTCGAGTACGGCGTAGGGTATGGGCTAGGGTTAGGGTTAGGGTTAGTGTTAGGGTTAGGGCTCGGTTTAGGGTACGGGTTAGGGTTAGGGTACGCGTTAGGGTTAGGGTAGGGGCTAGGGTTAGGGTACGCGTTAGGGCTGGGTAGTTATTAAACCTATCCCACTCTCTAGATACCCCTTAGCATGTAAAGGAATATTATTTGGGGGTCCAGCCATGGAGAAGAGTTTAGACACTAGGATAAGATAAGGAACACACCCATTCTCAAGAAATCACATTAGGATTCTCTTTTTAACCTGTTCCTTAAAACACTAGTGCTTAGGAAATCTATTGGAGGCAGAAGCAGTCAAGGGTAACTTAGGGTTAGGGTTAGGGTTAGGGTACGGCTTAGGGTACGGGTTCGGGGAGGGGTTCGGGTACGGCGTAGGGTATGGGCTAGGGTTAGGGTTAGGGTTAGTGTTAGGGTTAGGGCTCGGTTTAGGGTACGGGTTAGCATTAGGGTACGCGTTAGGGTTAGGGTAGGGGTTAGGGTTAGGGTACGCATTAGGGTTAGGGTAGTTATTAAACCTATCCCACTCTCTAGATACCCCTTAGCACGTAAAGGAATATTATTTGGGGGTCCAGCCATGGAGAAGAGTTTAGACACTAGGGTAAGATAAGGAACACACCGATTCTCAAGAAATCACATTAGGATTCTCTTTTTAACCTGTTCCTTAAAACACTAGTGCTTAGGAAATCTATTGGAGGCAGAAGCAGTCAAGGGTAGCTTAGGGTTAGGGTTAGGGTTAGGGTTAGGGTTAGGGTACGGCTTAGGGTACGGGTTCGGGGAGGGGTTCGGGTACTGCGTAGGGTATGGGCTAGGGTTAGGGTTAGGGCTCGGTTTAGGGTACGGGTTAGGATTAGGGTACGCGTTAGGGTTAGGGTAGGGTTTAGGGTTAGGGTACGCGTTAGGGCTAGGATAGTTATTAAACCTATCCCACTCTCTAGATACCCCTTAGCACGTAAAGGAATATTATTTGGGGGTCCAGCCATGGAGAAGAGTTTAGACACTAGGATAAGATAAGGAACACACCCATTCTCAAGAAATCACATTAGGATTCTCTTTTTAACCTGTTCCTTAAAACACTAGTGATTAGGAAATCTATTTGAGGCAGAAGCAGTCAAGGGTAGCTTAGGGTTAGGGTTAGGGTTAGGGTTAGGGTTAGGGTACGACTTAGGGTACAGGTTTGGTGAGGGGTTCGGGTACGGCGTAGGGTATGGGCTAGGGTTAGGGTTAGGGTTAGTGTTAGGGTTAGGGCTCGGTTTAGGGTATGGGTTAGGATTAGGGTACGCGTTAGGGTTAGGGTAGGGGTTAGGGTTAGGGTACGCGTTAGGGCTAGGGTAGTTATTAAACCTATCCCACTCTCTAGATACCCCTTAGCACGTAAAGGAATATTATTTGGGGGTCCAGCCATGGAGAAGAGTTTAGACACTAGGATAAGATAAGCAACACACCCATTCTCAAGAAATCACATTAGGATTCTCTTTTTAACCTGTTCCTTAAAACACTAGTGCTTAGGAAATCTATTGGAGGCAGAAGCAGTCAAGGGTAGCTTAGGGTTAGGGTTAGGGTTAGGGTTAGGGTTAGGGTACGGCTTAGGGTACGGGTTCGGGGAGGGGTTCGGGTACGGCGTAGGGTATGGGCTAGGGTTAGGGTTAGGGTTAGTGTTAGGGTTAGGGCTCGGTTTACGGTACGGGTTAGGATTAGGGTACGCGTTAGGGTTAGGGTAGGGGTTAGGGTTAGGGTACGCATTAGGGTTAGGGTAGTTATTAAACCTATCCCACTCTCTAGATAACCCTTAGCACGTAAAGGAATATTATTTGGGGGTCCAGCCATGGAGAAGAGTTTAGACACTAGGATAAGATAAGGAACACACCCATTCTCAAGAAATCACATTAGGATTCTCTTTTTAACCTGTTCCTTAAAACACTAGTGCTTAGGAAATCTATTGGAGGCAGAAGCAGTCAAGGGTAGCTTAGGGTTAGGGTTAGGGTTAGGGTTAGGGTTAGGGTACGGCTTAGGGTACGGGTTCGGGGAGGGGTTCGGGTACGGCGTAGGGTATGGGCTAGGGTTAGGGTTAGGGTTAGTGTTAGGGTTAGGGCTCGGTTTACGGTACGGGTTAGGATTAGGGTACGCGTTAGGGTTAGGGTAGGGGTTAGGGTTAGGGTACGCATTAGGGTTAGGGTAGTTATTAAACCTATCCCACTCTCTAGATAACCCTTAGCACGTAAAGGAATATTATTTGGGGGTCCAGCCATGGAGAAGAGTTTAGACACTAGGATAAGATAAGGAACACACCCATTCTCAAGAAATCACATTAGGATTCTCTTTTTAACCTGTTCCTTAAAACACTAGTGCTTAGGAAATCTATTGGAGGCAGAAGCAGTCAAGGGTAGCTTAGGGTTAGGGTTAGGGTTAGGGTTAGGGTTAGGGTACGGCTTAGGGTACGGGTTCGGGGAGGGGTTCGGGTACGGCGTAGGGTATGGGCTAGGGTTAGGGTTAGGGCTCGGTTTAGGGTACGGGTTAGGATTAGGGTACGCGTTAGGGTTAGGGTAGGGGTTAGTGTTAGGGTACGCGTTAGGGCTACGGTAGTTATTAAACCTATCCCACTCTCTAGATACCCCTTAGCACGTAAAGGAATATTATTTGGGGGTCCAGCCATGGAGAAGAGTTTAGACACTAGGATAAGATAAGGAACACACCCATTCTCAAGAAATCACATTAGGATTCTCTTTTTAACCTGTTCCTTAAAACACTAGTGCTTAGGAAATCTATTGGAGGCAGAAGCAGTCAAGGGTAGCTTAGGGTTAGGGTTAGGGTTAGGGTTAGGGTTAGGGTACGGCTTAGGGTACGGGTTCGGGGAGGGGTTCGTGTACGGCGTAGGGTATGGGCTAGGGTTAGGGTTAGGGTTAGTGTTAGGGTTAGGGCTCGGTTTAGGGTACGGGTTAGGATTATGGTACGCGTTAGGGTTAGGGTAGGGGTTAGGGTTAGGGTACGCGTTAGGGCTGGGTAGTTATTAAACCTATCCCACTCTCTAGATACCCCTTAGCATGTAAAGGAATATTATTTGGGGGTCCAGCCATGGAGAAGAGTTTAGACACTAGGATAAGATAAGGAACACACCCATTCTCAGGAAATCACATTAGGATTCTCTTTTTAACCTGTTCCTTAAAACACTAGTGCTTAGGAAATCTATTGGAGGCAGAAGCAGTCAAGGGTAGCTTAGGGTTAGGGTTAGGGTTAGGGTTAGGGTTAGGGTACGGCTTAGGGTACGGGTTCGGGGAGGGGTTCGGGTACGGCGTAGGGTATGGGCTAGGGTTAGGGTTAGGGCTCGGTTTAGGGTACGGGTTAGGATTAGTGTACGCGTTAGGGTTAGGGTAGGGGTTAGGGTTAGGGTACGCGTTAGGGCTAGGGTAGTTATTAAAACTATCCCACTCTCTAGATACCCCTTAGCACGTAAAGGAATATTATTTGGGGGTCCAGCCATGGAGAAGAGTTTAGACACTAGGGTAAGATAAGGAACACACCGATTCTCAAGAAATCACATTAGGATTCTCTTTTTAACCTGTTCCTTAAAACACTAGTGCTTAGGAAATCTATTGGAGGCAGAAGCAGTCAAGGGTAGCTTAGGGTTAGGGTTAGGGTTAGGGTTAGGGTTAGGGTACGGCTTAGGGTACGGGTTCGGGGAGGGGTTCGGGTACTGCGTAGGGTATGGGCTAGGGTTAGGGTTAGGGCTCGGTTTAGGGCACGGGTTAGGATTAGGGTACGCGTTAGGGTTAGGGTAGGGTTTAGGGTTAGGGTACGCGTTAGGGCTAGGATAGTTATTAAACCTATCCCACTCTCTAGATACCCCTTAGCACGTAAAGGAATATTATTTGGGGGTCCAGCCATGGAGAAGAGTTTAGACACTAGGATAAGATAAGGAACACACCCATTCTCAAGAAATCACATTAGGATTCTCTTTTTAACCTGTTCCTTAAAACACTAGTGATTAGGAAATCTATTTGAGGCAGAAGCAGTCAAGGGTAGCTTAGGGTTAGGGTTAGGGTTAGGGTTAGGGTTAGGGTACGGCTTAGGGTACAGGTTTGGTGAGGGGTTCGGGTACGGCGTAGGGTATGGGCTAGGGTTAGGGTTAGGGTTAGTGTTAGGGTTAGGGCTCGGTTTAGGGTATGGGTTAGGATTAGGGTACGCGTTAGGGTTAGGGTAGGGGTTAGGGTTAGGGTACGCGTTAGGGCTAGGGTAGTTATTAAACCTATCCCACTCTCTAGATACCCCTTAGCACGTAAAGGAATATTATTTGGGGGTCCAGCCATGGAGAAGAGTTTAGACACTAGGATAAGATAAGCAACACACCCATTCTCAAGAAATCACATTAGGATTCTCTTTTTAACCTGTTCCTTAAAACACTAGTGCTTAGGAAATCTATTGGAGGCAGAAGCAGTCAAGGGTAGCTTAGGGTTAGGGTTAGGGTTAGGGTTAGGGTACGGCTTAGGGTACGGGTTCGGGGAGGGGTTCGTGTACGGCGTAGGGTATGGGCTAGGGTTAGGGTTAGGGTTAGTGTTAGGGTTAGGGCTCGGTTTAGGGTACGGGTTAGGATTAGGGTACGCGTTAGGGTTAGGGTAGGGGTTAGGGTTAGGGTACGCATTAGGGTTAGGGTAGTTATTAAACCTATCCCACTCTCTAGATAACCCTTAGCACGTAAAGGAATATTATTTGGGGGTCCAGCCATGGAGAAGAGTTTAGACACTAGGATAAGATAAGGAACACACCCATTCTCAAGAAATCACATTAGGATTCTCTTTTTAACCTGTTCCTTAAAACACTAGTGCTTAGGAAATCTATTGGAGGCAGAAGCAGTCAAGGGTAGCTTAGGGTTAGGGTTAGGGTTAGGGTTAGGGTTAGGGTACGGCTTAGGGTACGGGTTCGGGGAGGGGTTCGGGTACGGCGTAGGGTATGGGCTAGGGTTAGGGTTAGGGCTCGGTTTAGGGTACGGGTTAGGATTAGGGTACGCGTTAGGGTTAGGGTAGGGGTTAGGGTTAGGGTACGCGTTAGGGCTAGGGTAGTTATTAAACCTATCCCACTCTCTAGATACCCCTTAGCACGTAAAGGAATATTATTTGGGGGTCCAGCCATGGAGAAGAGTTTAGACACTAGGATAAGATAAGGAACACACCCATTCTCAAGAAATCACATTAGGATTCTCTTTTTAACCTGTTCCTTAAAACACTAGTGCTTAGGAAATCTATTGGAGGCAGAAGCAGTCAAGGGTAGCTTAGGGTTAGGGTTAGGGTTAGGGTTAGGGTACGGCTTAGGGTACGGGTTCGGGGAGGGGTTCGAGTACGGCGTAGGGTATGGGCTAGGGTTAGGGTTAGGGTTAGTGTTAGGGTTAGGGCTCGGTTTAGGGTACGGGTTAGGTTAGGGTACGCGTTAGGGTTAGGGTAGGGGTTAGGGTTAGGGTACGCGTTAGGGCTGGGTAGTTATTAAACCTATCCCACTCTCTAGATACCCCTTAGCATGTAAAGGAATATTATTTGGGGTCCAGCCATGGAGAAGAGTTTAGACACTAGGATAAGATAAGGAACACACCCATTCTCAAGAAATCACATTAGGATTCTCTTTTTAACCTGTTCCTTAAAACACTAGTGCTTAGGAAATCTATTGGAGGCAGAAGCAGTCAAGGGTAGCTTAGGGTTAGGGTTAGGGTTAGGGTTAGGGTTTGGGTACGGCTTAGGGTACGGGTTCGGGGAGGGGTTCGGGTACGGCGTAGGGTATGGGCTAGGGTTAGGGTTAGGGCTCGGTTTAGGGTACGGGTTAGGATTAGGGTACGCGTTAGGGTTAGGGTAGGGGTTAGGGTTAGGGTACGCGTTAGGGCTAGGGTAGTTATTAAACCTATCCCACTCTCTAGATACCCCTTAGCACGTAAAGGAATATTATTTGGGGGTCCAGCCATGGAGAAGAGTTTAGACACTAGGATAAGATAAGGAACACACCCATTCTCAAGAAATCACATTAGGATTCTCTTTTTAACCTGTTCCTTAAAACACTAGTGCTTAGGAAATCTATTGGAGGCAGAAGCAGTCAAGGGTAGCTTAGGGTTAGGGTTAGGGTTAGGGTTAGGGTACGGCTTAGGGTACGGGTTCGGGGAGGGGTTCGAGTACGGCGTAGGGTATGGGCTAGGGTTAGGGTTAGGGTTAGTGTTAGGGTTAGGGCTCGGTTTAGGGTACGGGTTAGGGTTAGGGTACGCGTTAGGGTTAGGGTAGGGGTTAGGGTTAGGGTACGCGTTAGGGCTGGGTAGTTATTAAACCTATCCCACTCTCTAGATACCCCTTAGCATGTAAAGGAATATTATTTGGGGGTCCAGCCATGGAGAAGAGTTTAGACACTAGGATAAGATAAGGAACACACCCATTCTCAAGAAATCACATTAGGATTCTCTTTTTAACCTGTTCCTTAAAACACTAGTGCTTAGGAAATCTATTGGAGGCAGAAGCAGTCAAGGGTAGCTTAGGGTTAGGGTTAGGGTTAGGGTTAGGGTTAGGGTACGGCTTAGGGTACGGGTTCGGGGAGGGGTTCGGGTACGGCGTAGGGTATGGGCTAGGGTTAGGGTTAGGGTTAGTGTTAGGGTTAGGGCTCGGTTTAGGGTACGGGTTAGAATTAGGGTACGCGTTAGGGTTAGGGTAGGGGTTAGGGTTAGGGTACGCATTAGGGTTAGGGTAGTTATTAAACCTATCCCACTCTCTAGATACCCCTTAGCACGTAAAGGAATATTATTTGGGGGTCCAGCCATGGAGAAGAGTTTAGACACTAGGGTAAGATAAGGAACACACCGATTCTCAAGAAATCACATTAGGATTCTCTTTTTAACCTGTTCCTTAAAACACTAGTGCTTAGGAAATCTATTGGAGGCAGAAGCAGTCAAGGGTAGCTTAGGGTTAGGGTTAGGGTTAGGGTTAGGGTTAGGGTACGGCTTAGGGTACGGGTTCGGGGAGGGGTTCGGGTACTGCGTAGGGTATGGGCTAGGGTTAGGGTTAGGGCTCGGTTTAGGGTACGGGTTAGGATTAGGGAACGCGTTAGGGTTAGGGTAGGGTTTAGGGTTAGGGTACGCGTTAGGGCTAGGATAGTTATTAAACCTATCCCACTCTCTATTTACCCCTTAGCACGTAAAGGAATATTATTTGGGGGTCCAGCCATGGAGAAGAGTTTAGACACTAGGATAAGATAAGGAACACACCCATTCTCAAGAAATCACATTAGGATTCTCTTTTTAACCTGTTCCTTAAAACACTAGTGATTAGGAAATCTATTTGAGGCAGAAGCAGTCAAGGGTAGCTTAGGGTTAGGGTTAGGGTTAGGGTTAGGGTTAGGGTACGACTTAGGGTACAGGTTTGGTGAGGGGTTCGGGTACGGCGTAGGGTATGGGCTAGGGTTAGGGTTAGGGTTAGTGTTAGGGTTAGGGCTCGGTTTAGGGTATGGGTTAGGATTAGGGTACGCGTTAGGGTTAGGGTAGGGGTTAGGGTTAGGGTACGCGTTAGGGCTAGGGTAGTTATTAAACCTATCCCACTCTCTAGATACCCCTTAGCACGTAAAGGAATATTATTTGGGGGTCCAGCCATGGAGAAGAGTTTAGACACTAGGATAAGATAAGCAACACACCCATTCTCAAGAAATCACATTAGGATTCTCTTTTTAACCTGTTCCTTAAAACACTAGTGCTTAGGAAATCTATTGGAGGCAGAAGCAGTCAAGGGTAGCTTAGGGTTAGGGTTAGGGTTAGGGTTAGGGTTAGGGTACGGCTTAGGGTACGGGTTCGGGGAGGGGTTCGGGTACGGCGTAGGGTATGGGCTAGGGTTAGGGTTAGGGTTAGTGTTAGGGTTAGGGCTCGGTTTAGGGTACGGGTTAGGATTAGGGTACGCGTTAGGGTTAGGGTAGGGGTTAGGGTTAGGGTACGCATTAGGGTTAGGGTAGTTATTAAACCTATCCCACTCTCTAGATAACCCTTAGCACGTAAAGGAATATTATTTGGGGGTCCAGCCATGGAGAAGAGTTTAGACACTAGGATAAGATAAGGAACACACCCATTCTCAAGAAATCACATTAGGATTCTCTTTTTAACCTGTTCCTTAAAACACTAGTGCTTAGGAAATCTATTGGAGGCAGAAGCAGTCAAGGGTAGCTTAGGGTTAGGGTTAGGGTTAGGGTTAGGGTTAGGGTACGGCTTAGGGTACGGGTTCTGGGAGGGGTTCGGGTACGGCGTAGGGTATGGGCTAGGGTTAGGGTTAGGGCTCGGTTTAGGGTACGGGTTAGGATTAGGGTACGCGTTAGGGTTAGGGTAGGGGTTAGGGTTAGGGTACGCGTTAGGGCTAGGGTAGTTATTAAACCTATCCCACTCTCTAGATACCCCTTAGCACGTAAAGGAATATTATTTGGGGGTCCAGCCATGGAGAAGAGTTTAGACACTAGGATAAGATAAGGAACACACCCATTCTCAAGAAATCACATTAGGATTCTCTTTTTAACCTGTTCCTTAAAACACTAGTGCTTAGGAAATCTATTGGAGGCAGAAGCAGTCAAGGGTAGCTTAGGGTTAGGGTTAGGGTTAGGGTTAGGGTTAGGGTACGGCTTAGGGTACGGGTTCGGGGAGGGGTTCGTGTACGGCGTAGGGTATGGGCTAGGGTTAGGGTTAGGGTTAGTGTTAGGGTTAGGGCTCGGTTTAGGGTACGGGTTAGGATTATGGTACGCGTTAGGGTTAGGGTAGGGGTTAGGGTTAGGGTACGCGTTAGGGCTGGGTAGTTATTAAACCTATCCCACTCTCTAGACACCCCTTAGCATGTAAAGGAATATTATTTGGGGGTCCAGCCATGGAGAAGAGTTTAGACACTAGGATAAGATAAGGAACACACCCATTCTCAAGAAATCACATTAGGATTCTCTTTTTAACCTGTTCCTTAAAACACTAGTGCTTAGGAAATCTATTGGAGGCAGAAGCAGTCAAGGGTAGCTTAGGGTTAGGGTTAGGGTTAGGGTTAGGGTTAGGGTACGGCTTAGGGTACGGGTTCGGGGAGGGGTTCGGGTACGGCGTAGGGTATGGGCTAGGGTTAGGGTTAGGGCTCGGTTTAGGGTACGGGTTAGCATTAGTGTACGCGTTAGGGTTAGGGTAGGGGTTAGGGTTAGGGTACGCGTTAGGGCTAGGGTAGTTATTAAAACTATCCCACTCTCTAGATACCCCTTAGCACGTAAAGGAATATTATTTGGGGGTCCAGCCATGGAGAAGAGTTTAGACACTAGGATAAGATAAGGAACACACCCATTCTCAAGAAATCACATTAGGATTCTCTTTTTAACCTGTTCCTTAAAACACTAGTGCTTAGGAAATCTATTTGAGGCAGAAGCAGTCAAGGGTAGCTTAGGGTTAGGGTTAGGGTTAGGGTACGGCTTAGGGTACGGGTTTGGGGAGGGGTTCGGGTCCGGCGTAGGGTATGGGCTAGGGTTAGGGTTAGGGTTAGTGTTAGGGTTAGGGCTCGGTTTAGGGTATGGGTTAGGATTAGGGTACGCGTTAGGGTTAGGGTAGGGGTTAGGGTTAGGGTACGTGTTAGGGCTATGGTAGTTATTAAACCTATCCCACTCTCTAGATACCCCTTAGCACGTAAAGGAATATTATTTGGGGGTCCAGCCATGGAGAAGAGTTTAGACACTAGGATAAGATAAGGAACACAACCATTCTCAAGAAATCACATTAGGATTCTCTTTTTAACCTGTTCCTTAAAACACTAGTGCTTAGGAAATCTATTGGAGGCAGAAGCAGTCAAGGGTAGCTTAGGGTTAGGATTAGGGTTAGGGTTAGGGTTAGGGTACGGCTTAGGGTACGGGTTCGGGGAGGGGTTCGTGTACGGCGTAGGGTATGGGCTAGGGTTAGGGTTAGGGTTAGTGTTAGGGTTAGGGCTCGGTTTAGGTTATGGGTTAGGATTAGGGTACGCGTTAGGGTTAGGGTAGGGGTTAGGGTTAGGGTACGCATTAGGGTTAGGGTAGTTATTAAACCTATCCCACTCTCTAGATACCCCTTAGCACGTATAGGAATATTATTTGGGGGTCCAGCCATGGAGAAGAGTTTAGACACTAGGATAAGATAAGGAACACACCCATTCTCAAGAAATCACATTAGGATTCTCTTTTTAACCTGTTCCTTAAAACACTAGTGCTTAGGAAATCTATTGGAGGCAGAAGCAGTCAAGGGTAGCTTAGGGTTAGGGTTAGGGTTAGGGTTAGGGTACGGCTTAGGGTACGGGTTCGGGGAGGAGTTCGAGTACGGCGTAGGGTATGGGCTAGGGTTAGGGTTAGGGTTAGTGTTAGGGTTAGGGCTCGGTTTAGCGTACGGGTTAGGATTAGGGTACGCTTTAGGGTTAGGGTAGGGGTTAGGGTTAGGGTACGCGTTAGGGTTAGGGTAGTTATTAAACCTATCCCACTCTCTAGATACCCCTTAGCATGTAAAGGAATATTATTTGGGGGTCCAGCCATGGAGAAGAGTTTAGACACTAGGATAAGATAAGGAACACACCCATTCTCAAGAAATCACATTAGGATTCTCTTTTTAACCTGTTCCTTAAAACACTAGTGCTTAGGAAATCTATTGGAGGCAGAAGCAGTCAAGGGTAGCTTAGGGTTAGGGTTAGGGTTAGGGTTAGGGTACGGCTTAGGGTACAGGTTTGGTGAGTGGTTCGGGTACGGCGTAGGGTATGGGCTAGGGTTAGGGTTAGGGTTAGTGTTAGGGTTAGGGCTCGGTTTAGGGTATGGGTTAGGATTAGGGTACGCGTTAGGGTTAGCGTAGGGGTTAGGGTTAGGGTACGCGTTAGGGCTAGGGTAGTTATTAAACCTATCCCACTCTCTAGATACCCCTTAGCACGTAAAGGAATATTATTTGGGGGTCCAGCCATGGAGAAGAGTTTAGACACTAGGATAAGATAAGGAACACACCCATTCTCAAGAAATCACATTAGGATTCTCTTTTTAACCTGTTCCTTAAAACACTAGTGATTAGGAAATCTATTGGAGGCAGAAGCAGTCAAGGGTAGCTTAGGGTTAGGGTTAGGGTTAGGGTTAGGGTTACGGTACGGCTTAGGGTACGGGTTCGGGGAGGGGTTCGGGTACGGCGTCGGGTATGGGCTAGGGTTAGGGTTAGGGTTAGTGTTAGGGTTAGGGCTCGGTTTAGGGTACGGGTTAGGATTAGGGTACGCGTTAGGGTTAGGTTAGGGGTTAGGGTTAGGGTACTCGTTAGGGCTAGGGTAGTTATTAAACCTATCCCACTCTCTAGATACCGCTTAGCACGTAAAGGAATATTATTTGGGGGTCCAGCCATGGAGAAGAGTTTAGACACTAGGAGAAGATAAGGAACACACCCATTCTCAAGAAATCACATTAGGATTCTCTTTTTAACCTGTTCCTTAAAACACTAGTGCTTAGGAAATCTATTGGAGGCAGAAGCAGTCAAGGGTAGCTTAGGGTTAGGGTTAGGGTTAGGGTTAGGGTACGGCTTAGGGTACGGGTTCGGGGAGGGGTTCGGGTACGGCGTCGGGTATGGGCTAGGGTTAGGGTTAGGGTTAGTGTTAGGGTTAGGGCTCGGTTTAGGGTACGGGTTAGGATTAGGGTACGCGTTAGGGTTAGGGTAGGGGTTAGGGTTAGGGTACGCGTTAGGGTTAGGGTAGTTATTAAACCTATCCCACTCTCTAGATACCCCTTAGCATGTAAAGGAATATTATTTGGGGGTCCAGCCATGGAGAAGAGTTTAGACACTAGGATAAGATAAGGAACACACCCTTTCTCAAGAAATCACATTAGGATTCTCTTTTTAACCTGTTCCTTAAAACACTAGTGCTTAGGAAATCTATTGGAGGCAGAAGCAGTCAAGGGTAGCTTAGGGTTAGGGTTAGGGTTAGGGTTAGGGTTAGGGTTAGGGTTAGGGTACGGCTTAGGGTACGGGTTCGGGGAGGGGTTCGGGTAGGGCGTAGGGTATGGGCTAGGGTTAGGGTTAGGGTTAGTGTTAGGGTTAGGGCTCGGTTTAGGGTACGGGTTAGGATTAGGATACGCGTTAGGGTTAGGGTAGGGGTTAGGGTTAGGGTATGCATTAGGGTTAGGGTAGTTATTAAACCTATCCCACTCTCTAGATACCCCTTAGCACGTAAAGGAATATTATTTGGGGGTCCAGGCATGGAGAAGAGTTTAGACACTAGGATAAGATAAGGAACACACCCTTTCTCA
This sequence comes from Balaenoptera acutorostrata, assembly GCF_949987535.1. Lineage (NCBI taxonomy): Eukaryota > Metazoa > Chordata > Mammalia > Artiodactyla > Balaenopteridae > Balaenoptera > Balaenoptera acutorostrata. The sequence continues at coordinate 76,682 of NW_026646669.1, forward strand.
AGAAATCACATTAGGATTCTCTTTTTAACCTGTTCCTTAAAACACTAGTGCTTAGGAAATCTATTGGACGCAGAAGCAGTCAAGGGTAGCTTAGGGTTAGGGTTAGGGTTAGGGTTAGGGTTAGGGTACGGCTTAGAGTACGGGTTCGGGGAGGGGTTCGGTGTAGGGCGTAGGGTATGGGCTAGGGTTAGGGTTAGGGTTAGTGTTAGGGTTAGGGCCCGGTTTAGGGTACGGGTTAGGATTAGGGTACGCGTTAGGGTTAGGGTAGGGGTTAGGGTTAGGGTATGCATTAGGGTTAGGGTAGTTATTAAACCTATCCCACTCTCTAGATACCCCTTAAGCACGTAAAGGAATATTATTTGGGGGTCCAGGCATGGAGAAGAGTTTAGACACTAGGATAAGATAAGGAACACACCCGTTCTCAAGAAATCACATTAGGATTCTCTTTTTAACCTGTTCCTTAAAACACTAGTGCTTAGGAAATCTATTGGAGGCAGAAGCAGTCAAGGGTAGCTTAGGGTTAGGGTTAGGGTTAGGGTTAGGGTTAGGGTACGGCTTAGGGTACGGGTTCGGGGAGGGGTTCGGGTACGGCGTAGGGTATGGGCTAGGGTTTAGGGTTAGGGCTCGGTTTAGGGTACGGGTTAGGATTAGGGTACGCGTTAGGGTTAGGGTAGGGGTTAGGGTTAGGGTACGCGTTAGGGCTAGGGTAGTTATTAAACCTATCCCACTCTCTAGATACCCCTTAGCACGTAAAGGAATATTATTTGGGGGTCCAGCCATGGAGAAGAGTTTAGACACTAGGATAAGATAAGGAACACACCCATTCTCAAGAAATCACATTAGGATTCTCTTTTTAACCTGTTCCTTAAAACACTAGTGCTTAGGAAATCTATTTGAGGCAGAAGCAGTCAAGGGTAGCTTAGGGTTAGGGTTAGGGTTAGGGTTAGGGTTAGGGTACGGCTTAGGGTACAGGTTTGGTGAGGGGTTCGGGTACGGCGTAGGGTATGGGCTAGGGTTAGGGTTAGGGTTAGTGTTAGGGTTAGGGCTCGGTTTAGGGTATGGGTTAGGATTAGGGTACGCGTTAGGGTTAGGGTAGGGGTTAGGGTCAGGGTACGCGTTAGGGCTAGGGTAGTTATTAAACCTATCCCATTCTCTAGATACCCCTTAGCACGTAAAGGAATATTATTTGGGGGTCCAGCCATGGAGAAGAGTTTAGACAGTAGGATAAGATAAGGAACACACCCATTCTCAAGAAATCACATTAGGATTCTCTTTTTAACCTGTTCCTTAAAACACTAGTGCTTAGGAAATCTATTGGAGGCAGAAGCAGTCAAGGGTAGCTTAGGGTTTAGGGTTAGGGTTAGGGTTTAGGGTACGGCTTAGGGTACGGGTTCGGGGAGGGGTTCGGGTACGGCGTAGGGTATGGGCTAGGGTTAGGGATAGGGCTCGGTTTTAGGGTACGGGTTAGGATTAGTGTACGCGTTAGGGTTAGGGTAGGGGTTAGGGTTAGGGTACGCGTTAGGGCTAGGGTAGTTATTAAAACTATCCCACTCTCTAGATACCCCTTAGCACGTAAAGGAATATTATTTGGGGGTCCAGCCATGGAGAAGAGTTTAGACACTAGGATAAGATAAGGAACACACCCATTCTCAAGAAATCACATTAGGATTCTCTTTTTAACCTGTTCCTTAAAACACTAGTGCTTAGGAAATCTATTTGAGGC
>NW_026646670.1:0-105000 GCF_949987535.1 Balaenoptera acutorostrata
AGGCACCATAGATGAGCCTGGAGATAATCACAAAACATGAAGTAGGTCGGAAAGCAAAAGACCTATAGCCTATATTATCACTTATGGCATTATCTAATAACTGACACAGATGAACATATTTCCAAAGAGAAAGACACTCACAGGCTTAGAAAACAAACTATGCTATCGAAAAGGAAAGGAGGGGGGAAATTGAGAAATGAAGATTAGTGTCACTATACATATACAAATACATATTATATACATGTATCAAAAAGACCAAACATATAGCAAGGGAGGTCGAAGGAACACTGTAATATTTTACATGGGAAGAGGATCTGTACATTAATAGACATACATAATGTACAAATGAACCAGATTGTGTACACCTAGGACAAACAATATTCTAAACTTTACCCAGATTTTAAAAAAATGTAAAAACCAAGAAGAAGTAATGAGACATAAACTTATGGGGATTTCTCCTGGCAAATTCCATCCTAATTTACAACCTAGGACAATGACTTCCAGAAAGGCTCTGCTGCCCTAGTACCCAGATTGGGGAATGGAGAAATGCTACCTCCTTGTGGCCGTTTCCCACAACAGCAGCTTTGAACGCACTGCAAAAGGTCACTAAATTTTCACCAACTTGCAGTTCTGTAAATGACACCTGCCCTCCAGAAAATTTCTGGGGTCAAAAATCGACCAAAAATTTCAGAAGAGGGCAACCTTCGAAGAAGACAATTTCAAGAGCTATATTGTACTCACGGTTTTTTCTTTTAAGAAAAAGGCATAGGAATATGATGAATTTTAAAAATTTTAATGACATGCATAGCCATATTACAAAAACCTATCAGCTCCCAGCAGTCAGAATGGCCATTAGGAAAAATGCTGCAAAAAATAAATGGTGAAGGGAGTGTGGAGAAATGCGTACCCTCGGTTGTAAGGGGGGGCATGTAAAGAGCCACTAAAGAAAACACAATGTAGGTGCTTTGAAAAGGGAAACATTGAGCTACCGGTCAATCAATCACAACCACTGCTTGGCCTATCACCTGAGAAAATGAGAATCAAAAAGTCACAGGCTGGCAAACCTGTACGCCAGCAAGATTAACCATAGCCAGCACTTGGAAGCAATGAAAATGTCCATCAACCGAGGAATGCACCAAGAAGTGGTCCACGTACACAATGGAATATTACTCTAAAAATAAATATAAATTAAATTTAAAAACAAACAAAAGCAAGGAGACATCAACATTTGTGGGTTTACCCGGGCACGTTGCACTCTAATTTATAACCGAAGAACACCACTGGCCGGTAGGTCTGTTTCCCTAGTACCAGCAAGGGGAACGTAGAAAGGCTGCCGCTCTCTGGCCGTTACCTGCAAAAGCAGGTTTAAAGCCTGAGCTAATGGTCACTTCATATGAACAAGTACTGCAGGGCTGTAAATGAAACCTGCCCTCAAAATGTCTTGAGGGAGAAAATGGCCAAAATATTTCAAATGGTGACACATACTTTAAGAAGACACTTTGAAGAAATAAGCTCTAATCACAGCTGGAAAAATAAAAAGGACATGTCTTAAAGCTCAATTTCAACGCATTATGAGACACATGCAAATGCAACCACAAAGAGGTATCAGCTCACACCACTCAGAATAACCATCAGCAAAAAGTACAAAGAATAAATGCTGAAGGTGCTGGGAAGAAATGCATACCCTCCACTTTAAGTGGGACCTAACCTGGAAAGAGCCACTAAGGAGAACAGAATAGAGGTGCCTTTAAAAGGTAAACATTGAGCTACCATATGATCCAGCAGACCTATTCCTGGACCTATAAACTAAGAAGACAGAATTGGAAGGACACAGGCACGCAAATCTGCATTGCCTAGTATTACAATAGCCAAGATATGGAAGTAACCAAAAAGTCCACAGACAGATGGGTGGACAAAGAAGAACTGCTACCTGTACAGATGGAATATGAGCTAGTGAAAAAATGAAACAATGCCATTTGCAGCACCATAGATGAGTCTAGAAGTAATCACGCAACTTGGAGTAAGTGAGAAGGCAAAAGACACATATCCTATCATATCACATATAGGTGTTACCTAGAAAATGATACAAACAAAGATATTTCCACAGAGAAACACTATCATAGATTCATTAAAAAAACTTATGCTTCACCAACTGGAAAGGTGTGAGGATTGGATACATTACCATATTGAGGTTAACAGAGAGATACAAACACATGTGAAATATAGAATCACCAAAGACCTACGCAATACCAAGAGAAGACTACTCAACATTGTGTCATAAGCTACGTGGGAAAAGGATCCGAAGAAGAATAGATATATGTATATGTGTGAAAGAACCACATCTTGCACACCTAGAGCAAACAAAACATTGTAATCAAGTTTGCTGTGATAAAAAATAAAAATTAAGTTAAAAATACGAACAAGAAGTAATGAGACCTAAACTTAAAGGGCTTATTCCTCGCACATTCCATTCTAATTTAAAACCTAGAACACCACTTCCAGTAAGGCTCTGTTGCCCTAGTAACCAGATTTGGTAAAGGAGAAATGCTGCCGCCTTCTGGCCGATTCCCGCAAGAGCAGCTTTTAACCCACAGCTAATGGTCACTTACCATTCAGAAGGACTCAGGGCTGTAAAGGACACCTGCCTTCAAAATTGTGCTGAGGTAGGGAATGGATAAAAAAAAATTCAAAACAGGCATAATTTTCAAGAAGATAGTATGAAGAGGTAAGTTTTCCTCACTCTCTTTTTAAAAAAAGGAAAATGGATAAAAGCTCCACCTCAGGAAGTATTAGATTCTTGCAATCTAATCTACAAGATGTTTTCAACTCAAACCAGTCGAATGACCATTGGCAAAAAGTCTACAAACAATAAATGCTGAAGAGGTTTTAGAGAAATATGTACCCTCTAGCTGCTGGTGAGATGTAAAGGGGTTAACCGCCAATAATGAGAACAGAAAGGAGCTGCGTTTAAAAGGAAAAATTGAGGTACCATTCAATCCAGCAGGCGCACCAATGGGCCTCTCACCTGAGAAGACCAGAATGAAGAAGACCCGGGCTGCAAAAGCTGCACTGCAGCCTTATTCACAATAGACAAGACAGTGAAGCAACCAAAATGTCCATCAACAGATGAAAGGATAAAGAAGAAGTGGTCCATGTACACAATGAATACTAGCCATGGAAAACAATGAAACACTGCTCTTTGAGGCACCATAGATGATCTTGGAGATAATCACAGAACACGAGGTAAGTCGGAAAGCAAAAGTCCTATATCCTATGATATCACTTATAGGCGTTATCTAATAACTGACACAAATGAACTTATTTCCACAGAGAAAGTCAATCACAGACTTATTAAAAAAACTATGCTTATCTAAAAGGAAAGGTGGGGGAATGGGTAAATGAAGATTAGCATTACCATATGTATACAAATACACATTATATACATATATCAAAGAGACCGACCATATAGCAAGGAAGGATTACGGAACACTCTGTAATAATTTACACGGGAAGAGGATCTCTACATAAATAGGTATATAGAATATGTAGATGAACCAGAGTGTGTACACCTTGGACAAGCAACATTCTCACCATTACCCCAATTGAAAAAATTAAAACAACGAACTAGGAGTAAGGAGACATAAACTTATGGGGGGTTTTCCGGGCACATTCCATCCAAATTTAAAACCTAGGCAAACAACTTCCAGAATGGCCCTGCTGCCCTAGTACCCAGATTTGGGAATGGAGAAATGCTGCATCCTTGTGGCCGTTTCCCACAACAGCAGCTTTAAACCCACTGCAAAAGGTCACTAAATATTCACCAATTGCAGGTCTGTAAATGACACCGGCCCTCCAAAAAATACTGAGGTCAAAAATCGACCCAAAAATTCTAGAGTGCCACCTTCCAAAGAGAAAATTTGAAGAGGTATATTATACTCACACATTTTTTCTTTTTTCTTTTAACAGAAAAGGAAAAGGCGTGGAAAAATGATGAATTGTAGGAATTTTTACAGACATGTAAACCCAAATTACAAAAACCTATCAGCTCACACCAGTCAGAATGGCCATCGACAAAAATGCTGCAAACAATAACTGCTGACGTGATTGTGGAGAAATGCGTACCCTCGATTCGAAGGGGGACGTGGTAAGAGCCACTAATGAAAGCACAATTGAGGTGCCTTGAAAAGGTCAACGTTGAGCTACCATACCAGTCAATCAATCAAACCCACTGCTGGGTCTATCACCTGAGAAAATGAACATCAAAAATCACAGGCTGGCAATCCTGCACTCCAGCAATATTTACCATAGGCAACACTTGGAAGCAACGAAAATGTCCATCAACAGAGGAACGCACTAAGAAGAAGTGGTCCATGTACACACTGAAATATTAGCCATGGAAAACGTGGAAGCACTGCTCTTTGAGGCACCACAGATGAGCCTGGAGATAATCACAAAACGTGAAGTAGGTCGGAAAGCAAAAGACCTATAGCCTATATTATCACTTATGGCATTATCTAATAACTGACACAGATGAACATATTTCCAAAGAGAAAGACCCTCACAGGCTTAGAAAACAAACTATGCTATCGAAAAGGAAAGGAGGGGGGAAATTGAGAAATGAAGATTAGTGTCACTATACATATACAAATACATATTATATACATGTATCAAAAAGACCGAACATATAGCAAGGGAGGTCGACGGAACACTGTAATATTTTACATGGGAAGAGGATCTGTACATTAATAGACATACATAATGTAAAATGAACCAGATTGTGTACACCTAGGACAAACAATATTCTAAACTTTACCCAGATTTTAAAAAAATGTAAAAACCAAGAAGAAGTAATGAGACATAAACTTATGGGGATTTCTCCTGGCAAATTCCATCCTAATTTACAACCTAGGACAGTGACTTCCAGAAAGGCTCTGCTGCCCTAGTACCCAGATTGGGGAATGGAGAAATGCTACCTCCTTGTGGCCGTTTCCCACAACAGCAGCTTTGAACGCACTGCAAAAGGTCACTAAATTTTCACCAACTTGCAGTTCTGTAAATGACACCTGCCCTCCAGAAAATTTCTGGGGTCAAAAATCGACCAAAAATTTCAGAAGAGGGCGACCTTCGAAGAAGACAATTTCAAGAGCTATATTGTACTCACGGTTTTTTCTTTTAAGAAAAAGGCATAGGAATATGATGAATTTTAAAAAGTTTAATGACATGCATACCCATATTACAAAAACCTATCAGCTCACAGCAGTCAGAATGGCCATTAGGAAAAATGCTGCAAAAAATAAATGGTGAAGGGAGTGTGGAGAAATGCGTACCCTCGGTTGTAAGGGGGGGCATGTAAAGAGCCACTAAAGAAAACACAATGTAGGTGCTTTGAAAAGGGAAACATTGAGCTACCGGCCAATCAATCACAACCACTGCTTGGCTTATCACCTGAGAAAATGAGAATCAAAAAGTCACAGGCTGGCAAACCTGTACGCCAGCCAGATTAACCATAGCCAGCACTTGGAAGCAATGAAAATGTCCATCAACCGAGGAATGCACCAAGAAGAAGTGGTCCACGTACACAATGGAATATTACTCTAATAATAAATATAAATTAAATTTAAAAACAAACAAAAGCAAGGAGACATCAACATTTGTGGGTTTACCCGGGCACGTTGCACTCTAATTTATAACCGAAGAACACCACTGGCCGGTAGGTCTGTTTCCCTAGTACCAGCAAGGGGAACGTAGAAAGGCTGCCGCTCTCTGGCCGTTACCTGCAAAAGCAGGTTTAAAGCCTGAGCTAATGGTCACTTCATATGAACAAGTACTGCAGGACTGTAAATGATATCTGCCCTCAAAATGTCTTGAGGGAGAAAATGGCCAAAATATTTCAAATGGTGACACATACTTTAAGAAAACACTTTGAAGAAATAAGCTCTAATCACAGCTGGAAAAATAAAAAGGACATGTCTTAAAGCTCAATTTCAACGCATTATGAGACACATGCAAATGCAACCACAAAGAGGTATCAGCTCACACCACTCAGAATAACCATCAGCAAAAAGTACAAAGAATAAATGCTGAAGGTGCTGGGAAGAAATACATACCCTCCACTTTAAGTGGGACCTAACCTGGAAAGAGCCACTAAGGAAAACAGAATAGAGGTGCCTTTAAAAGGTAAACATTGAGCTACCATATGATCCAGCAGACCTATTCCTGGACCTATAAACTAAGAAGACAGAATTGGAAGGACACAGGCACGCAAATCTGCATTGCCTAGTATTACAATAGCCAAGATATGGAAGTAACCAAAAAGTCCACAGACAGATGGGTGGACAAAGAAGAACTGCTACCTGTACAGATGGAATATGAGCTAGTGAGAAAATGAAACAATGCCATTAGCAGCACCATAGATGAGTCTAGAAGTAATCACGCAACTTGGAGTAAGTGAGAAGGCAAAAGACACATATCCTATCATATCACATATAGGTGTTACCTAGAAAATGATACAAACAAAGATATTTCCACAGAGAAACACTATCATAGATTCATTAAAAAAACTTATGCTTCACCAACTGGAAAGGTGTGAGGATTGGATACATTACCATATTGAGGTTAACAGAGAGATACAAACACATGTGAAATATAGAATCACCAAAGACCTACGCAATACCAAGAGAAGACTACTCAACATTGTGTCATAAGCTACGTGGGAAAAGGATCCGAAGAAGAATAGATATATGTATATGTGTGAAAGAACCACATCTTGCACACCTAGAGCAAACAAAACATTGTAATCAAGTTTGCTGTGATAAAAAATAAAAATTAAGTTAAAAATACGAACAAGAAGTAATGAGACATAAACTTAAAAGGCTTTTTCCTCGCACATTCCATTCTAATTTAAAACCTAGAACACCACTTCCAGTAAGGCTCTGTTGCCCTAGTAACCAGATTTGGTAAAGGAGAAATGCTGCCGCCTTTTGGCCGATTCCCACAAGAGCAGCTTTTAACCCTCAGCTAATGGTCACTTACCATTCAGAAGGACTCAGGGCTGTAAAGGACACCTGCCTTCAAAATTGTGCTGAGGTAGGGAATGGATAAAAAAAAATTCAAAACAGGCAAAATTTTCAAGAAGATAGTATGAAGAGGTAAGTTTTCCTCACTCTCTTTTCAAAAAAAGGAAAATGGATAAAAGCTCCACCTCAGGAAGTATTAGACTCTTGCAATCTAATCTACAAAATGTTTTCAACTCAAACCATTCGAATGACCATTGGCAAAAAGTCTACAAACAACAAATCCTGAAGAGGTTTTAGAGAAATGTGTACCCTCTAGCTGCTGGTGAGATGTAAATGGGTTAACCGCCAATAATGAGAACAGAAAGGAGCTGCGTTTAAAAGGAAAAATTGAGGTACCATTCAATCCAGCAGGCGCACCAATGGGCCTCTCACCTGAGAAGACCAGAATGAAGAAGACGCGGGCTGCAAAAGCTGCACTGCAGCCTTATTCACAATAGACAAGACAGTGAAGCAACCAAAATGTCCATCAACAGATGAAAGGATAAAGAAGAAGTGGTCCATGTACACAATGAATACTAGCCATGGAAAACAATGAAACACTGCGCTTTGAGGCACCATAGATGATCTTGGAGATAATCACAGAACACGAGGTAAGTCGGAAAGCAAAAGTCCTATATCCTATGATATCACTTATAGGCGTTATCTAATAACTGACACAAATGAACATATTTCCACAGAGAAAGTCAATCACAAACTTATTAAAAAAAACTATGCTTATCTAAAAGGAAAGGTGGGGGGAATGGGTAAATGAAGATTAGCGTTACCATACATGTACAAATACATATTATATACATATATCAAAAAGACCGACCATATAGCAAGGAAGGATTACGGAACACTCTGCAATAATTTACACGGGAAGAGGACCTCTACATAAATAGGTGTATAGGATATGTAGATGAACCAGAGTGTGTACACCTTGGACAAGCAACATTCTAACGATTACCCCAATTGAAAAAATTAAGACAACGAACTAGGAGTAAGGAGACATAAACTTATGGGGGGTTTTCCTGGCACATTCCATCCAAATTTAAAACCTAGGCAAACAACTTCCAGCATGGCTCTGCTGCCCTAGTACCCAGATTTGGGAATGGAGAAATGCTGCATCCTTGTGGCCGTTTCCCACAACAGCAGCTTTAAACCCACTGCAAAAGGTCACTAAATATTCACCAATTGCATGTCTGTAAATGACACCGGCCCTCCAAAAAATACTGAGGTCGAAAATCGACCCAACAATTCTAGAGTGCCACCTTCCAAAGAGAAAATTTGAAGAGGTATATTATACTCACACATTTTTTCTTTTTTCTTTTAACAGAAAAGGAAAAGGCGTGGAAAAGTGATGAATTGTAGGAATTTTTACAGACATGTAAACCCAAATTACAAAAACCTATCAGCTCACACCAGTCAGAATGGCCAACAACAAAAATGCTGCAAACAATAAATGCTGACGTGATTGTGGACAAATGCGTACCCTCGATTCTAAGGGGGACGTGGTAAGAGCCACTAATGAAAGCACAATTGAGGTGCCTTGAAAAGGTCAACGTTGAGCTACCATACCAGTCAATCAATCAAACCCACTGCTGGGTCTATCACCTGAGAAAATGAAAATCAAAAATCACAGGCTGGCAATCCTGCACTCCAGCAATATTTACCATAGGCAACACTTGGAAGCAACGAAAATGTCCATCAACAGAGGAACGCACCAAGAAGAAGTGGTCCATGTACACACTGGAATATTAGCCATGGAAAACATGGAAGCACTGCTCTTTGAGGCACCATAGATGAGCCTGGAGATAATCACAAAACATGAAGTAGGTCGGAAAGCAAAAGACCTATAGCCTATATTATCACTTATGGCATTATCTAATAACTGACACAGATGAACATATTTCCAAAGAGAAAGACCCTCACAGGCTTAGAAAACAAACTATGCTATCGAAAAGGAAAGGAGGGGGGAAATTGAGAAATGAAGATTAGTGTCACTATACATATACAAATACATATTATATACATGTATCAAAAAGACCGAACATATAGCAAGGGAGGTCGACGGAACACTGTAATATTTTACATGGGAAGAGGATCTGTACATTAATAGACATACATAATGTACAAATGAACCAGATTGTGTACACCTAGGAGAAACAATATTCTAAACTTTACCCAGATTTAAAAAAAAATGTAAAAACCAAGAAGAAGTAATGAGACATAAACTTATGGGGATTTCTCCTGGCAAATTCCATCCTAGTTTACAACCTAGGACAATGACTTCCAGAAAGGCTCTGCTGCCCTAGTACCCAGATTGGGGAATGGAGAAATGCTACCTCCTTGTGGCCGTTTCCCACAACAGCAGCTTTGAACGCACTGCAAAAGGTCACTAAATTTTCACCAACTTGCAGTTCTGTAAATGACACCTGCCCTCCAGAAAATTTCTGGGGTCAAAAATCGACCAAAAATTTCAGAAGAGGGCAACCTTCGAAGAAGACAATTTCAAGAGGTGTATTATACTCACGGTTTTTTCTTTTAAAAAAAAGGCATAGGAATATGATGGATTTTAAATATTTTAATGACATGCATAGCCATATTACAAAAACCTATCAGCTCACAGCACTCAGAATGGCCATTAGGAAAAATGCTGCAGAAAATAAATGGTGAAGGGAGTGTGGAGAAATGCGTACCCTCGGTTTTAAGGGGGGGCATGTAAAGAGCCACTAATGAAAACACAATGTAGGTGCTTTGAAAAGGGAAACATTGAGCTACCATATGATCCAGTAGGCCCACTCCTCGACCTATAATCTAAAAAGAGAGAATTGGAAAGACAGAGGCAGGCAAATCTGCATTGCACCGTATTACAATAGCTACGAAATGGAAGTAACAAAAAAGTCCACCAACAGATGGGTGGACAAAGAAGAACTCCTCCATGTACAGATGGAATATTCGCTAGTGAAAAAAATGAACCAATGCCATTTGCAGCACCATAGATGAGTCTAGACGTAAATACGCCACATGTAGTAAGTGAGAAAGCAAAAGACACATATCCTATCATATCACTATTAGGAGTTACTTAGAAATTGATACCAATGAAGATATTTACACAGAGAAAGGCAAGGACAGATTCATTAAAAAAAGTATGGTTTCCCAAATAGAAAGTGATGAGGATTGGATACATTACCATATTGGGGTTAACAGAGATATACAAACCATGTGAAATATAAAACCACCAAAGACGTATGGAAGACCAGGGGAAAACTACTCAACATTGTGTCATAACCTACATGGGAAAAGGATGCGAGGAAGAATAGATACATGTATATGTGTGAAAGAACCACATCTTGCACACCTAGAACAAACAAACCATTGTAATCATATTGGCTGGGATAAAAAATAAAAAGTAAATTACAAATATGAACAAGAAGTAATGAGACATAAACTTAAAGGGCTTTTTCCTGGCACATTCCATTGTAATTTACAACCTAGAAAACCACTTCCATTAAGGCTCTGTTTCCCTAGTAACCAAATTTGGTAAAGGGGAATTGCTGCCACCTTGTGGCCATTTCCTGCAAGAGCAGCTTTAAACTCACAGCTAATGGTCACTTAACATTCCCAAGGGCTCATGGCTGTAAAGGACAGCTGCCCTAAAAAATTGTGCTAAAGTAGGGAATGGACAAAAAAATTCAAAACAGGAAAATATTTTAAGAAGAGAGTATGAAGAGTTAAGTTTTACTCCTGCTCTTTTTAAAAAAAAGGAAAATGGGGCTTCCCTGGTATAGCAGTGGTTAAGAATCTGCCTGCCAATGCATGGGACACGGGTTTGAGCATTGGTCTGGAAGATCCCACATGCCGCAGAGCGGCTGGGCCTGTGAGCCACGAGTACTGAGCCTGTGCGTCTGGAGCCTGTGCTCCGCAATGGGAGAGGCCGCGACAGTGAGAGGCCCGCGCACCGCGATGAAGAGTGGCCCCCCTCGCCGGAACTGGAGAAAGCCCTCACACAAAAACGAAGACCCAACACACCCAAAAATAAATAAATAAATAAATTTATAAAAAAAAAGAAAAAGGAAAATGGATAAAAGCTCAACCTCAGGGAGTGTTAGACCTATGCAATCTAATCTACAAAAAGTTTCAACTTACACCAGTCGACTCACCATCAGCAAAAAGTCTACAAACAATAAATGGTGAAGGGGTTTTGGAGAACTGTGTAACCTCTACCTGCTGGTGAGACGTAAAGGGTAACAGCCAATAATGAGAACAGAAAGGAGCTGTGTTTAAAAGTAAAAATGGAGGTACTATTCAATCCAGCAGGCGCACCATTGGATCTCTCACCTGAGAAGACAAGAATCGAGAAGACACAGGGCGCAAAAGCTGCAGTGCAGCCTTATTCACAATAACCAAGGCAGTGGAGCAATCAAAATGTGCAACAACAGGTGAATGGATAAAGAAGAAGTGGTCCATGTACACAATGGAATATTAACCATGGAAAACAATGATCCTTTGCTCTTTGATGCAGCACAAATGAGTCTGGAGATAATCACGAAACATGAGATAAGTCGGAAAGCAAAAGACCTATATTCTATGATATCACTTATAGGCGTTATCTAATAACTGACACAAATGAACATATTTCCACAGAGAAAGAGACTCACAGAATTCGAAAAGAAACTATGCTCATCTAAAAGGAAAGGTGGGGGAATGGATAAATTAAGATTAGTGTTACTATATGCATAAAAACACATATTATATACATATCTCCAAAAGGCCAACCATATAGCAAGGGAGGTCTGCAGAACACTCTGTAACATTTTACATGGGAAGAGGATCTGTACTTGAATAGACATATATAATGTACAAATGAACCAGATTGTGTACACCTAGGAGAAACAATATTCTAAGATTTACCCCAATTAAAAGAATTTTTAAAACGAAGAAGAAATAATGAGACGTAAACTTATGGGTGTTTCTCCATGCACATTCCAATGTAATTTACAACCTAGGAACACGACTTCCAGAAAGACTCTGCTTCCGAGTACCCAGATTTGGGAATGGAGAAATACTGCCTCCTTCAGGGCACTTCCCACAACAGCAGCTTTAAACCCATTGCTAAAAGTCACTAAATATTTACCAAACTTGCAGTTCAGTAAATGACACCTGCTCTCTAAAAAAATTCTGGGGTGAAAAATCGACAAAAAATTCAAAAGAGGGCAACCTTCCCAGAAGACAATTTCAAGAGTTATACTGTACTCCCAATTGTTTCTTTTTTTTAAAACAGAAAAGAAAACAGCGGAGAAAAATGATGAGTTTTACGAACTTTCAAAGACACGGAAACCCAAATTACAAAAACCTATCAGCACACAGCAGCCAGAAGGGCCATTAGCATAAATGCTGCAAACAAGAAATGCTGAAGCGATTGTGGGGAAATGCGAACCCTCGATTCTAAGGGGCATGTGGTAAGAGCCACTAATGAAAACACAAAGAAGGTGCTTTGAAAAGGGAAACACGGTGCTACCAGTCAATCAATCACACCCACTGCTGGGCTTATCACCTGAGAAAATGAGAATCAAAAAGTCACAGGCTGGCAATCTTGCACTCCAACAATATTTACCATAGCCACCACTTGGAAGCAATGAAAATGTCCATCAACCGAGGAATGCACAAAGTAGAAGTGGTCCACGTACACAGTGGAAAATTACTCCAATGAAAAATAAAAATTAAATTTAAAATTCCAACAAAAGTAAGGAGACATCAGCTTTTGTGGTTTTGTCCGGGCACACTCCACTCTAATTTATAACCGAGAAACACCACAGGCCGCAAGGGCTTTTCCCTAGTTACCAGGGTAGGGAACATAGATAGGCTGCTACCCTCTGGCAGTTACCTGCAAAAGCAGCTTTAAAGCCTGTGCTAATGGTCATTTCCTAGGAACAAGTACTGCAGGACTGTAAATGAAACCTGCCCTCAAAATGTCTTGAGGGAGGTAGTGGCCAAAACATGTCAAAATGTGACACATACTTAAAGAGAACACTTTGAAGAAATAAGGGGTAATCACAGCTTGAAAAATAAAAAGGACATGCCTTAAAGCTCAATTCAACGCATTATGAGGCACATGCGAATTCAACCACAAAGAGGTATCAGCTCACACTTGTCAAAATAACCATCAGCACGAAAACTACAAACAATAAATGCTGAAGGTGTTGTGGAGGAATGCATACCCTCAACTTTAAGTGGGATGAAACTTGTAAAGAGCCACTAATGAGAACAGAATGGAGGTGCCTTAAAAATGTAAACATTGAGCTACCATATGACACAGCAATCCCACTACTGGGTATACACCCAGAGAAAACCATAATTCAAAAATACACATGCACCCGAATGTTTATTACAGCACTATTTACAATAGCTAGGTCATGGAAGCAACCTAAACGCCCATCAACAGACCAATGGATAAAGAAGTTGTGGTACATATATAGAATGGAATATTACTCAGCCACAAAAAGGTACCAAATTGTTTCATTTGTTGAAACGTGGATGGATCTAGAGACTGCCATACAGAGTGAAGTAAGTCAGAAAGAGAAAAACAAATATCGTATATTAACGCAGATATGTGGAACCTAGAAAATTGGTACAGATGAGCCAGTTTGCAGGGCAGAAGTTGAGACACAGATGTAGAGCACAGACATATGGACACCAAGGGGGGGAAAATGCGGTGGGGTGGGAATGGTGTTGTGCTGAATTGGGCGATTGGGATTGACATTTATACACTTAATGTGTATAAAATTGATGACTGATAAGAACCTGCAGTATAGAAAAACAAACAAAACAACTAATACTAAACTTTCATTCGGTTATTTGTATGGAAATATGTTAATATAAATGTTTCAGACATTACATGAAATTTCTAAAAATCTTATATGTTTTGGTATAATGTTATAATTCATAATCCTAGTTATTACTTTAAAATGTATATCTCAGAAATAACTAATTTTCTTGTCAACTGCATTATTATAAACTTTCATCAAATCTTTAACCTTGGTCATTTTTAAGTCTTTTGTCATTTACAGACAGTTCTGGGTGTACTCTGATGCTTTTGCAAATATGTTCCTATAAAAGGGTTTCATCTTCATGAAATTCATGGAAAAGACTCTGACAAGTACAGGTTTCTGGTAACTCTACTGTACTGCTGAACTGAATGAATAAGCATTTTCAGAACTCTAATGATAAAACTAATGAACTCATAAAAGTGCTAACAAAAGATCAAGATGAAAAAAAAATTAATTACATGGGACTGAGTGAACTGATGACGATAAGTATAATTTTTGTTACTTTCTGTTTGAATTAAAAAAAAAATCCCACAAGGACCCAGAGGCAAAGAATATACAAATCAATTTTCACTGCAAAGTAAAGCAGCTGCTACAGTGAAGGACTACTGGACTGAATGTCAATATTATGACATAGTATGAGTGTGTTTCATGTTTGGTAATTGCAATCATTGTTGCTTTTGTTGTGATCATCCATGTACAATGCTTGATGTCAGTCTATTTATCTCTTGTAAAAATAAAATACAGTGTGTGTGTTTGGAAAAAAAACGAATAAGAAGTACTGAGACATAAACTTATGGGGATTTCTCCTGGCAAACTCCATTCTAATTTACAACCTAAGACAACGACTTCCAGAAAGGCTCTGCTGCCCTAGTACCTAGATTGGGGAATGGCGAAATGCTGCGTCCTTTTGGCCGTTTCCCACAACAGCAGCTTTAAACCCACTGCAAACGGTCACTAAATATTCACCAACTTGCAGTTCTGTAAATGACACCTGCCCTCCAAAAAAATTCTGGAGTCAAAAATCGATCAAAAGATTCAAAAGAGGGCAACCTTCGAAGAAGATAATTTCCAGAGGTATATTGTGCTCACAGATTTTTCTTTTGATAAAAGAAAAAGATGTGGAAAAATGATGAATTTTAGGAATTTTGAAAGATATGCAAACCCAAATTACAAATACCTATTAGATAACAGCAGTCAGAATGGCCATCAGCAAAAATGGTGACAAACAATAAATGCTGAAGTGATTGTGGAGAAATGCGTACCCTCGGTTCTAAGGGGGACGTTGTAAAAGTCACTAATAAAAACACATTGGAGGTGCTTTGAAAAAGTAAACACTGAGTGACCAGTCCATCAATCACACCCACTGCTGGGCCTATCACCAGAGAAAATGAGAATCAAAAAGTCACAGGCTGGCAATCCTGCACTCCAGCAATATTTACCATAGGCAACACTTGGAAGCAACGAAAATGTCCATCAACAGAGGAATGCACCAAGAAGTGGTCCATGTACAAAATAGAATATTAACTCCAATAATAAATATAAATTAAATTTAAAAATCCAACAAAAGTAAGGAGACATCAGCTTTTGTGTGTTTATCTGGGCACATTCTACTCTAATTTACAACCGAGGAACACCACTGGCCGTAAAGTCTGTTTCCCTAGTATCAGCGTGGGGAATGTAGAAAGGTAGCAGCCCTGTGGCCGTTACCTGCAAAAGCAGTTTAAAGCCTGTGCTAATGGTCACTTGATATGAACAAGTACTGTAGGGCTGAAAATGAAACCTGCCCTCAAAATGTCTTGAGGGAGGTAATGGCCAAAACATTTCAAAATTTGACACATACTTTAAGAAACCACTTTGAAGAACTAAGCTGTAATTACAGCTTGAAAAATAAAAATGACTTGCCTTAAAGCTCAATTGCAACGGAATATGAGACACATGCAAATTCAACCGTAAAGAGTTGTCAGCTCACACCCGTCAGAATAACCATCAGCAAAAACTACAAAGAATAAAGGCTGAAGGTGCTGTGGAGAAATGCATACCCTCAACTTTAAGTGGGACGTAACCTGGAAAGAGCCACTAATGATAACAGAATGGAGGTACTTTTAAAAGGTAAACACTGAGCTACCATATGACCTAGCAGACCTATTCCTGGACCTATAACCGACAAAGACAGAATTGGAAGGACACAGGCAGGCAAATCTGCAATGCATACTATTACAATAGCCAATATATGGAAGTAACCAAGAAGTCCACTGACAAATGGGTGGACAAAGAATTACTGCTACATGTACAGATGGAATATGAGCTAGTGAAAAAATGAAACAATGCCATTTGCAGCACCACAGATGAGTCTAGAGGTAATCACACAACTTGTAGTAAGTGAGAAAGTGAAAGACACATATCCTATCATAACAGATATAGTTGTTACCTAAAAATTGTTACAAACGAAGATATTTCCACAGAGAAAGGCAATCACAGATTCATTAAAGAAACTTGTGGTTCACCAAATGGAAAGGTTTGAGGATTGGATACATTACCATATTGAGTTTAACAGAGACATACAAACACATGTGAAATATATAATCACCAAAGACCTACAGAATACCAAGAGAAGACTACTCAACATTGTGTCATAACCTACATGGGAAAAGGATCCGAAGAAGAATAGATATATGTATATGTGTGAAAGAACCACATCTTGCACACCTAGAACAAACAAAACATTGTAATCAAGTTTGCTGTGATAAAAAATAAAAATTAACTTAAAAATACGAACAAGAAGTAATGAGACATAAACTTAAAGGGCTTTTTCCTGGCACATTCCATTCTAATTTGCAACCTAGACCACCACTTCCAGTAAGGCTCTGTTGCCATAGTAACCAGATTTGGTAAAGGAGAAATGCTGCCGCCTTGTGGCCGTTTCCCGCAAGAGCGGCTTTAAACCCACAGCTAATGGTCACTTAAAATTCACAAGGACTCAGGGCTGTAAAAGACACCTGCCGTCAAAAATTGTGCTGAGGTAGGAAACGGACAAAAAAATTTAATACAGGCAAATTTTTCAATAAAATACTATGAAGAGGTAAGTACTACTCACTGTCTTTAAAAAAAAGGAGAATGGATTAAGGTTCAACCTCAGGAATTATTAGACTCATGCAATCTAATCAACAAAAAGGTTTCCAATCACACCAGTCGACTGACCATCAGCAAAAAGTCTACAAACCATAAATGCTGATGCGGTTGTAGAGAATTGTGTATCCTCTAGCTGCTGGTGAGATGCAAATTGGTTAACAGCCAGTAATGAGAACAGAAAAGAGCTGCATTTCAAAGTAAAAATTTAGGTACCATTCAATCCAGCAGGCGCACCATTGTACCTCTCACCTGAGAAGAGAAGTATCGAGAAGACACAGGTTGCAAAAGCTGCAGTGCAGCATTATTCACAATAGCCAAGGCAGTGAAGCGATAAAAATGTCCATCAACAAGTGAATGGATATAGAATAAGTGGTCCAGGTATACAATGGAATATTAGCCATGGAAAACAATGAAACCCTGCTCTTTGAGGCACCACAAATGAGCTTGGATATAATCACAAATCATGAGGTAAGTCGGAAAGCAAAAGACTTATATCCTATGATATCACTTATAGGCGTTATCTAATAACTGACACAAATGAACACAATTCACAGAGAAATACACTTACAAATTTAGAAAACCAACTTTGCTCATCTAAAGGGAAAGGTGGGGGGAATGGATAAATGAAGATTAGTGTTACTATATGATATGGATATGATCCAAATACATATTATACACATATTACAAAAAGACCGACCATATAACAAGGGAGGTTTACAGAACACTCTGTAATAATTTACATGGGAAGAGGATCTCTACATAAAAAGATATAAATAATGTGTAAATGAACCAGAGTGTGTACACCTTGGACAAACAACATTCTAACCATTACCCTGATTTAAAAAATTAAAACAACGAAAAAGAATTAATCAGACATAAACTTATGGGGCATTTTCCAGCCCATTCCATTCAAATTTACAACCTAGGAAAACGACTTCCAGAACGGCTCTGCTGCCCTAGTAACCAGATTTGGTAATGGAGAAATGCTGCTGCCTTGTGGCCGTTTCGAACAACAGCAGCTTAAACCTAGTGTTAATGGTCCCTAAATATTCACACTCATTGCAGGCCTGTAAATGACACCTACATTTCAAAACAATCCTGGGGTTGAAAATTGACGAAAAAATTCAAAAGAGGGCGACGTTCCAGGAAGACACTTTCAAGACAGATATTGTACTCACACTTTTTTTTTTCTTTTTTCTTTTAACAGAAAAGAAAAAGGCATGGAAAAATGATGAATTTTAGAATATTTAACGACATGCATACCCATATTACAAATACCTATCAGCTTACAGCAGTCAGAATGGCCATTAGCAAAAATGCTGCAAAAAATAAATGCTGAAGGGATTGTGGAGAAATGCGTACCCTTGGTTGTAAGGGGGGGCATGTTAAGAGCCACTAATGAAAACACAATGTAGGTGCTTTGAAAAGGGAAACATTGAGCTACCAGTCAATCAATCAAAACCACTGCTGGACCTATCACCTGAGAAAATGAGAATCAAAAAGTCACAGGCTGGGGCTTCCCTGGTGGCGCAGTGGTTGAGAATCTGCCTGCTAATGCAGGAGACACGGGTTCGAGCCCTGGTCTGGGAGGATCCCACATGCCGCGGAGCGGCTGGGCCTGTGAGCCACGGCTGCTGAGCCTGCGCTTCTGGAGCCTGTGCCCCGCGACGGGAGGGGCCGCGATAGTGAAAGGCCCGCGCACCGCGATGAAGAGCGGTCCCCGCACCACGATGAAGAGTGGCCCCCACTTGCCGCAACTGGAGAAAGCCCTCGCACGAACCAAAGACCCAGCACAGCCAAAAATAAATAAATAAATAAATAAATAAATAAAATTAAAAAAAAAAAAAAAAAAAAAAAAAGTCACAGGCTGGCAATCCTTCACTCCAGCAATATATACCATAGCCAACACTTGGAAGCAATGAAAATGTCCATCAACCGAGGAATGCACCAAGAAGAAGTGGTCCATGTACACAATGGAATATTACTCCAATACTAAATATAAATTAAATTTTTTAAAAAAACAAACAAAAGTAAGGAGACATCAGCATTTGTGGGTATATCCGGGCACATTGCACTCTAATTTATAACCGAGGAACACCACAGGCTGGAAGTTCTGTTTCCCTAGTTACCAGAGTGGGGAACGTAGAAAGGCTGCCACCCTCTGGCCATTACCGCAAAAGCAGGTTTAAAGCCTGTGCTAATGGTCACTTCATATGAACAAGTAATGCAGGGCTGTAAATGAAAACTGCCCTCAAAATGTCTCGAGGGAGGTAATGGCCAAAAATTTTCAAAATGTGACACATACTTTAAGAAAACACCTTGAAGAACTAAGCTGTAATCACTGTTTGATAAATAAAAAGGACATGCTTTAAAGCTCAATTTCAACAGATTATGGGACACATGCAAATTCAACCACAAAGCGGTATCAGCTCACACCTGTCAGAATAACCCTCAGCAAGAAAACTACAAACAATAAATACTGAAGGTGTTTTGGAGAAATGCATACCCTCAACTTTAAGTTGGACGTAACCTGGAAAGAGCCACTAATGAGAACTGAATGGTGGTGCCTTTAAAACGTACACACTGAGTTACCATATGATACAGCAAGCCCACTCCTTGGACTATAACATAAGAAGATAGAACTGGAAAGACACAGGCAAGCAAATGTGTATTGCAGCAGTATCACAATAGCCAAGACATGGAGACAACCAAAAAGTCCATCAAGAGGTGCGTGGCCAAAGAAGAACTGGTACACGTACAGATGGAATATTAGCCGGGGGGAAAAATAAAACAATGCCATTTGCAGCACCATGTATGATTCTTGAGGTAATCAGGCAAATTGTACTAAGTCAGAAAGCAAAAGACACATATCCTATAATATCACTTATAGGTCTTAGCTAAAAATTGATACCAATGAAGATATTTCCACAGAGAAATGCAATCACAGATTCACTAAACTAACTTATGGTTCACCAAATGGAAAGGTGTGAGGATTGGATACATTAGGATATTGGGGTTAACATAGATATAGAAACAAACGTGAAATGTGTAATCACCAAAGACCTACGTAATACCAAAAGAAGATTACTCAACATTGTATCATAACCTACATGGGAAAATGATCCAAAGAAGAATAGATATATGTATAGGTTTAAAAGAACCACATCTTGCACACCTAGAAGAAACAAAACATTTTAATCAAATTTGCACTGATAAAAAATAAAAATTAAATTAAAAAAAGAACAAGAAGTAATGAGAAATAAACTTAAGGGGCTTTTTGCTGGAACATTGCATTCTAATTTACAACCAGAACATGACTTCCATTAAGGCTCTGTCATCACTAATAAAGCAGCTTTATAATCAATGTTGAAGGTAGCTTAAAAGAAGTCTCACTAATTATTGATAGTAACAAGAAAACAAAGAAAAGTAAAAATCTCACTGCAAAAAGTATACATAGAGTAAGTCAAGGTAGATCAAACACTTATTAAACTTCTGTAAAGAATAAAAGACCACAGTAGTATGTTTTTTTTAAAAAGAGAGGGCCCAAATAAATCTGAAATGAAAGAGTTGATGTTACAACAGACCCCACAGAAATGCAAAGTATCCTAAGATACACACAGGGGAACTCAGGGCTCAGATTGGACAGAGCCCACTCTCCAGTCCCCTGTACATGACTTACAGGAGACTCAGGAACTGAGGAGGGGGTCCCTGAGGAGAGGCTCAAGATAGAATATGGTAGGCATTAACATGGCTCCATTCATCTTAAACATGCCTGAACTACATTCACACGAGATGATTTTGTCCTGTATGTACATCGGCACCTCTAGTCGGAACTGCAGATCTTTGGCTTCACCACCTCTACTGACAGCATTAGCTTCACCTGCTGTGGACCGTCTCCTATAGGATTTCTAGAACCACAAAGCATCGAAGCTTCACAGGACCCAGAGTCTGTGCGACTCCACGCAGAGTCTCAGAGTCTCAACTCCACTCAGATACTCCATTCTTGGAGGGCACACACAAAGTAGTGAGCACATCAGAACCCAGGGGAAGGAGCAGTGACCCCATAGGAGAATGACCAGAACTACCTGATAGTTTTAGAGGGTCTCCTGCAGAGGCAGGTGGTAGCTGTGGCTGTGGCTCACCGTGAGGACAACGACACTGGCAGCAGAAGTTCTGGGAAATACTCCTTGGTGTGAGCCCTCCCAGAGTCCGCCATTAGCCCCACCAAGAGCAAGGTAGGCTCCAGTGCTGGGTCACCTCAGGCGAAACTACCAACAGGGAGGGAACCCAGCCCCATGCATCAGCAGAGAAGTGGATTAAACTTTTTATTAAAGTTTTATTTAATCTGCAGACAAGCAGATTAAAGCTTTGCCCACCAAAGCAACACCCAGCTCTACTCACCACCAGTCCCTCCCATCAGGAAGCTTGCACAAGCCTCTAAGATAGACTCATCCACTGGAGAGCAGACAGCAGAAGCAAGAAGAACTACAATTCTGCAGCCTGTGGAAGGAAAACCACATTCACAGAAAGATAGACAATATGAAAAGGCAGAGGACTTTATACCAGATTAAGGAACAAGATAAAACCCTAGGAAAAAAAACGAAATGAGGTGGAGATAGGGAACCTTCCAGAAAAAGAATTCAGAATAATGATAGTGAACATGATCCAAGACCTTGGCAAAAGAATGGAGGCAAAGATCGAGAAGATGCAAGAAATGCTTAACAAAGACCTAGAAGAATTAATTCTTCTAGGTGTTTGCTCCTTAAAGAAGAAACAAACAGAGGTGAACAATATAATAACTGAAATGAAAAATACACTAGAAGGAATCAGTAGCAGAATAACTGTGACAGAAGAACGGATAAGTGACCTGGAAGACAGAAAGGTGGAAATCACTGCCATGGAACAGAATAAAGAAAAAGAATGAAAATAAATGAAGACACCCTAAGAGTCCTCTGGGACAACATTAAACGCAACAACATTCACATCATAGGGGTCCCAGAAGGAGAAGAGAGAGAGAAAGGACCCGAGAATACATTTGAAGAGATTATAGTCGAAAACTTCCCTAGCATGGGAAAAGAAATAGCCACCCAAGTCCAGGAAGTGCAGAGAGTCCCAGTCAGGATAAATCAAAGGAGAAAAATGCCAAGACCCATAGTAACCAAATTGACAAAAATCGAAGACAAAGAAAAATTATTGAAAGCAACAAGGGAAACATGGCAAATAACATACAAGGGAACTCCCATAAGGATAACAGCTGATTTCTCAGCAGAAAATCTACAAGCCAGAAGGGAGTGGCATAAATTTAAAGTGATGAAAGGGAAGAACCTACAACCAAGAGTACTCCACCCAGCAAGGATCTCATTCAGATTTGACAGAGAAATCATAAGCCCTACAGACAAGCAAAAGCTAAGAGAATTCAGCACCATGAAACCAGCTCTACACCAAATGCTAAAGGAACTTCTCTAAGTGGGAAACACAAGAGAAGCAAAGGACCCACCAAGACAAACCCATAACAATTAAGAAAATAGTAATAGGAACATACATATCAATAATTACCTTAAATGTGAATGGACTAAATGTTCCAACCAAAAGACACAGGCTCTCTGAATGGATACAAAAACAAGACCCATATATATGCTGTCTACAAGAGACCCATTTCAGACCTAGGGACACATACGGACTGAAAGTGAGGCGATGGAAAAATATATTCTATGCAAATGAAAATCAAAAGAAAGCTGGAGTAGCAATACTCCTATCAGATAAAATAGACTTTAAAATAAAGAATGTTACAAGAGACAAGGAAAGACACTACATAATGGTCAAGGGATCAATCCAAGAAGAAGATATAACAATTATAAATATATCTGTGCCCAACAGAGGAGCACCTCAATACATAAGGCAACTGCTAACAGCTATAAAAGAGGAAATCAACAGTAACACAATAATAGCAGGGGACTTTAACAGCTCACTTACACCAGTGGAGATCATCCAGACAGAAAATTAATAAGGAAACACAAGCTTTAAATGACAAAATAGACCAGATATAGTTAATTGATATTTATAGGACATTCCATCCAAAAACAGCAGATTACACGTTCTTCTCAACTGCACACGGAACATTCTCCAGGATAGATCACATCTTGGGTCACAAATGAAGCCTCAGTAAATTTAAGAAAACTGAAATCATATCAAGCAGCTGTTCCGACCACAATGCTATGAGATTAGAAATCAATAACAGGGACAAAACCGTAAAAAACACA
Source organism: Balaenoptera acutorostrata (assembly GCF_949987535.1). Classification (NCBI taxonomy): domain Eukaryota; kingdom Metazoa; phylum Chordata; class Mammalia; order Artiodactyla; family Balaenopteridae; genus Balaenoptera; species Balaenoptera acutorostrata. The sequence continues at coordinate 23,275 of NW_026646670.1, forward strand.
AACACATGGAGGCTAAACAATACGTTACTAAATAACCAAGAGATCACTGAAGAAATCAAAGAGGAAATCAAAAACTACCTAGAGACAAATGACAACAAAAACACGATGATCCAAAACCTATGGGATGCAGCAAAAGCAGTTCTAAGAGGGAAGTTTATAGCAATACAAGCCTACCTCAAGAAACAAGAAAAATCTCAAATAAACAATCTAACCTTACACCTAGAGGAAACAGAGAAAGAAGAACAAAACCCAAAGTTAGTAGAATGAAAGAAATCATAAAGATCAAAGCAGAAATAAATGAAATAGAAGCCAAGAAAATGAAAGCAAAGATCAATCAAACTAAAAGCTGGTTCTTTGAGAAGATAAATAAAAATGATAAACCTTCAGCCAGACTCAAGAAAAAGAGGGAGAGGAATCAAATCAACAAAATTAGAAGTGAAAAAGGAGAAGTTACAACAGACACCACAGGAATACAAAGCATCCTAAGAGACTGCTACAAGCAACTCTATGCCAATAAAATGGACAACCTGGAAGAAATGGACAAATTCTTAGAAAGGGATAACCTTCCAAGACTGAACCAGGAAGAAATAGAAAATATGAACAAACCTATCACGAGCAATGAAATTGAAACTGTGATTAAAAATCTTCCAACAAACAAAAGTCCAGAACCAGATGGCATCACAGGTGAATTCTGTCAAACATTTAGAGAAGAGCTAACACCCAACCTTCTCAAATTCTTCAAAACAATTGCAGGGGAAGGAACACTCCCAAACTCATTCTATGAGACCACCGTCACCCTGATACCAAAACCAGACAAAGATACTACAAGGAAAGAAAATTATAGACCAATATCACTGATGAATATAGATGTAAAAATCCTCAACAAAATACTAGCAAACAGAATCGAACAACACATTAAAAGGATCATACACCATGATCAAGTGGGGTTTATCCCAGGGATGCAAGGATTCTTCAATATACACAAATCAATGTGATACACCATATTAACAAATTGTAGAATAAAACCATATGATCATCTCAATAGATGCAGGAAAAGATTTTGAGAAAATTCAACACCCATTTATGATAAAAACTCTGCAGACTGTGGGCATAGAGGGAAACTACCTCAACATAATAAAGGCCATATATGACAAACGCACAGCAAACATCATTCTCAACGGTGAAAAACTGAAAACGTTTCCTTTAAGATCAGGAACAAGACGAGGATGTCCACTCTCACCACTACTATTCAACATAGTTTTGAAAGTCCTAGCCATGGCAATCAGAGAAGAAAAAGAAATAAAAGGAATACAAAAAGGAAAAGAAGAAGTAAAATTGTCACTGTTTGCAGATGACATCATATCATAGATAGAGAATCCTAAAGATGCCACCAGAAAACCACTGGAGCTAATCAATGAATTTGATAAAGTTGCAGGATACAAAGTTAATGCACAGAAATTGCTTGCATTCCTATACACTAACAATGAAAGAACAGAAAGAGAAATTAAGGAAACAATCCCATTACCACTGCAAGAAAAATAAAATACCTAGGAATAAACCTACCTAAGGAAGTAAAAGACCTGTACTCAGAAAACTATAAGACACTGATGAAAGAAATCAAAGATGATATAAACAGATGGAGACATATACCATGTTCTTGGATTAGAAGAATCAATATTGTGAAAATGACTATACTACCCAAAGCAATCTACAGATTCAATGCAATCCCTATCAAAACACCTTTGGCACTTTCTACAGAACTAGAAAAAAAAAATCTTAAAATTTGTCGGGAGACACAAAAGACCCCGGATAGCCAAAGCAGTCTTGAGGGGAAAAAAAAAGAGCTGGAGGAATCAGACTTCCAGACTTCAGACTACATTACAAAGCTACAGTAATCAAGATAATATGGTACTGGCACAAAAACAGAAATATAGATCAATAGAACAGGATAGAAAGCACAGAGTTAAACCCACGTACCTACGGTCCACTAATCTATGACAAAGGAGGCAAGGGTATACAATGGAGAAAAGACCGTGTCTTCAGTAAGTGGTGCTGGGAAAACTGGACAGCTACATGTAAAAGAATGAAATTAGAACACTCCCTAACACCATACACAAAAATAAACTCAAAATGGATTAGAGACCTAAATGTAAGACCAGCCACTATAAAACTCTTAGAGGAAAACATAAGCAGAACAGTCTATGACATAAATCACAGCAAGATCCTTTTTGACCCACCTCCTAGAGAAATGGAAATAAAAACAAAAATTAAAAAAATGGGACTTAATGAAATTTAAAATCTTTTGCACAGCAAAGGAAAACATAAGCAAGATGAAAAGACAACCATCAGAATGGGAGAAAATATTTTCAAATGAAGCAAATGGCAAAGGATTAACCTCCAAAAAGCAGCTCCTGTAGCTCAATATCACAAAAGCAAACAACCCAATCCAAAAATGGGCAGAAGACCTAAATAGACATTTCTCCAAAGAAGATATACAGGTTGCCAACAAACACATGAAAGGATGTTGAACATCACTAATTATTAGAGAAATGCAAATCAAAACTACAATGAGGTATCACCTCACACCAGTCAGAATGGCCATCATCAAAAAATCTACCAACAATAAATGCTGGAGAGGCATTTATTGGAGGAAAGGGAACCCTCTTGCACTGTTGGTGGGAATGTAAATTGATATAGCCACTAGGGAGAACGGTATGGGGGTTCCTTAAAAACTAAAAATAGAACAACCGTACAACCCAGCAATCCCACTACTGGACATCTACCCTGAGAAAACCATAATTCAAAAAGAGTCATGTACCACAATGTTCATTGTAGCTCTATTTACAATAGCCAGGACATGGAAGCAACCTAAGTGTCCATCAACAGATAACTGGATAAAGAAGATGTGGCACATATATACAATGGAACATTATTCAGCCATAAAAAGAAACGAAATTGAGTTATTTGTAGTGAGGTGGATGGATCTAGAGTCTGTCCTACAGAGTGAAGTAAGTCAGAAAGAGAAAAACAAATACCGTATGCTAACACATATATGGAATCTAAAAGAAAAAAGATTATGAAGAACCTAGGGGCAGGAAAGGATTAAGGACACAGACGTATAGAAAGGACTTGAGGACACGGGGAGGGGGAAGGGTAAGCTGGGACAAAGTGAGAGAGTGGTATGGACATATATACACTACCAAATGTAAAATTGATAGCTACTGGGAAGCAGCCACATAGCACAGGGAGATCAGCTCGGTGCTTTGTGACCACCTAAAGGGGTGGGATAAGGGAGTGAGAGGGAGGTGCAAGAGGGAGGGGATATGGTGTTATATGTATACGTATAGCTGATTCACTTTTTTATACAGCAGAAACTAACACACAATTGTAAAGCAATTATACTCCAATAAAGATGTAAAAGAAGAAAAAAGAAAGCCCAGAGATAAACCTACACACCTATGGTCCACTAATCTATGACAAAGGAGGCAAGGATATACAATGGAGAAAAGACAGTCTCTTCAAAAAGTGGTGCTGGGGAAAATGGACAGCTACATGTAAAAGAATGAAATTAGAACACTCCCTAACACCATACACAAAAAATAAACTCAAAATGGATTAGAGACCGAAATGTAAGACCGGGCACTATAAAACTCTTAGAGGAAAACATAGGAAGAATACTCTTTGACAAAAATCACAACAAGATCTTTTTTGATCCACCTACTAGAGTAATGGAATAAAAAACAAAAATAAACAAATGGGAGCAAATGAAACCTAAAAGCTTTTGCAAAGCAAAGGAAACTACAAACAAGACGAATAGACAACCTCAGAATGGGAGAAAATATTTGCAAATGAATCAATGGACAAAGGATTAATCTCCAATATATATAAACAGCACATGCAGCTCAACAGTAAAAAAACAAGCAACCCAATCCAAAAATGGGCAGATGTCGTAAATAGACATTTGTCCCGAGAAGACATACAGATGGCCAAGAAGCACATGAAAAGCTGCTCAACATCACTAATTATTAGAGAAATATAAACCAAAACTACAATGAGGTATCACCTCACACAAGTTAGAATGGGCATCATCAGAAAATCTACAAACAACAAATGCTGGAGAGGGTGTGGAGAAAAGGGAACCATCTTACACTATTTGTGGGGATGTAAATTGATACAATCACTATGGAGAACAGTATGGAGGTTCCTTAAAAAACTAAAAATAGAATTACCATATGACCCAGCAATCCCACTACTGGGCATATACCCAGAGAAAACCATAATTCAAAAAGATATTCACACAATGTTCATTGCAGCACTATTTACAATAGCCAGGTCATGGAAGCAACCTAAATGCCCATAGACAGACGAATGGAAAAGATGTGGTACATATATAAAACGGAATATTACTCAGCCATAAAAAGGAATGAAATTAGGTCATTTGTAGAGATGTGGATAGATCTTGAGACTGTCATACAGAGTGAAGTAAGTCAGAAAGAGAAAAACAAATATCATATTTAAGTGCATACATGTGGAACCTAGAAAAATGGTACAGATGAACCGGTTTGCAAGGCAGAAATAGAGACACAGATGTAGAGAACAAATATATGGACACCAAGGGGGGAAAGTGGCAGGGTGGTGGTGGTGGGATGAATTGCGAGCCTGGGATTGACATATATACACTTATATGTATAAAATAGATAACCAGTAAGAACCTGCTGTATAAAAAAATGAATAAAATTAAAAAATTAAAACATAAATAATATTTTAAAAAATAAAACAGAAAAAAAGTTCTTTCCTTCCCATAGACGTATTTATATGAATGAATTATTTCCATGCTTATATCTATAAATACAAAAAGAGGAATAAAACCTACCTTGAACCAAAAAAGAAAAAAAAAAAAAAACAGAACCCACTGGTCATACAGAGGAAAACCCTATCAGGGCACTTGCTCCAGTGGTAAACAATTCTGAAGTTGGTCAGAGGTGGGGAATCGTCTCCCATGCAGCCAGCAGCCCCCCCCGCAAGGAGCGTCCTCATTGCAAAGCTGGGGGACCGTGAGGAGGCGTCTCTGAATAAACGTGAGCTGAGCCCCAGGCCAGCTGCTGCTGAACTTTTCCCACCCTTCCCAGGTAAAACACCTGAATGTGTGCAAAGACTTTAAAGCCTAGAGGAAGGGGCTTGGAGTCACACCAGCGACAGCACGCAGGACAACTTGGTGCCTGCAGGTCAGCCAGGATGGTCCTGGCCCCAGGCGCTCTTCTGGAAGCTTTCCATTTCCCTGCCTGAGGTACCCCTCCTGTCCCGGCCCCCACTGCTATTTTCCTTCCTCACCTCTGCCCGGGTAGAAATTCCAGCAGCAGGTGTGGGTGACACATCCCCTTCTTTAGCAGGTGGCAGCCCGGCAACTCCTGCAGAAAGTCCAGCAGAGCCCCACTCACACGGGGCCACTCATAGAGCCGTGGGCGCTACTCCCTCCCACCAGCACAACCCCGAGACTGCTGACGGGGCAGAGAATATGGCGTCAGGCACAGCTGCAGAGGCTTTTGCTGCCTGGAGGGGTGTTTATATTGACCTCAACCCAGGCACACCTGGGAAGGGCTGGCCGGCAGGGTCAGGCTGCCCAGGTCAGCCAATCTTCGCCCCTCAGGGTCTCAGAGTTGCAGAAAATGGGCTTTGCTGCACCGGCCAGGTCCAAGGAACAGATGTAGGGTCTCGAGAGTCAGGATAGACAAGGGGCGGCAGCCCTGGCTTGTTTTCTAATCATTTTATCTGGTCCATGAGTGGGAGACAACTTCAAGAAGACCCTCTCCTAATGAGAGGAACCCAGGAGTCAGGGAGAGGAGGGGTGGTGGATGGAGACAGAGGCCTGGTGCCCCGGCTGCAGTGGAAGCCCCTGGAAGACCAGGCGGAGGGAGGCCACACAGAGAGAAGCCTAGGGTCACAGACCTGTCGGAGCTGATGTTTGTTAGTTCAAGCCCTGCTCTGAGGTGCTCTGTGTCAGCTCTGAGCGACAGGTGTGCTGGGTGTGCTCTGCAATGAGGGCTATGTGCACGGTTCCTGTGTGCCCAGCCCTGCCGGGGTACCTGTCCAGGTGAGCTCCATATCCAGGGAGGGGCCTGCCCACGAGAGCCCCGTGAGCTGCTGGGTACCTGCCCAGGTGAGCTCCATATCCTGGGAGGGGCCTGATCACGAGAGCCCCGTGGGCTGCTGGGTACCTGCCCAGGTGAGCTCCATATCCTGGGAGGGGCCTGCCCACGAGAGCCCCGTGGGCTGCTGGGTACCTGCCCAGGTGAGCTCCATATCCTGGGAGGGGCCTGCCCACGAGAGCCCCGTGGGCTGCTGGGTACCTGCCCAGGTGAGCTCCATATCCTGGGAGGGGCCTGCCCACGAGAGCCCCGTGGGCTGCTGGGTACCTGCCCAGGTGAGCTCCATATCCTGGGAGGGGCATCCCCACGAGAGCCCCGTGGGCTGCTGGGTACCTGCCCAGGTGAGCTCCATATCCTGGGAGGGGCCTGCCCACGAGAGCCCCGTGGGCTGCTGGGTACCTGCCCAGGTGAGCTCCATATCCTGGGAGGGGCCTGACAATGAGAGCCCCGTGGGCTGCTGGGTACCTGCACAGGTGAGCACCATATCTTGGGAGGGGCCTGACCATGAGAGCCCCGTGGGCTGCTGCGTACCTGCCCAGGTGAGTTCCATATCCTGGGAGGGACCTGACCATGAGAGCCCCGTGGGCTGCTGGGGACCTGGTAAAGGACGCCAGGACAGTCAGTGAAGCCACAGAGGATATACATCCAGTAATTCCTAATTCCTATACCCTGCTGGTCATTCTACCATCCACCAAGACATGGTATTCTGTATTAGACTTCAATGATGCCTTCTTCTGTATTCCATTAGTCCCAGAGTCACAAGAAATTTTGGCTATGAGTGGCAGGACTCAACGTACAACAAAAATAATACTGCTGGGCCGTCCTGCCCCAGGGGTTCAAAAATTCCCACACCATCTTTGGGGAAATGTTAGCTAAAGCCCTAAAAGATCTACCTCGGGAGAAGGGAACCCTCCTTCAATATGCAGACGACATTCTGATCGCCAGCCCTACTAAGGAGGCCTCTGGACTACCTAGCCAATAAAAGATAGAAGGTGTCCAAGAAAAAGGCTCAAATATCACAGACTAAGGTGACCTGCCTGGGCTTCATTCTCACAGAAGATCGGAGAAGCCCATCCCAGGAAAGGGAAGAAGCCATTTGCAGCCTCACCCGTCCTAAAACTAGAAGACAGCTTAGGGGTTCCTGGGGAGACCGGGGTTTGCTGCATCTGGATCCCTAACTACAGTCTAATAACTGGGCCTCTATATGAAACACTGAAAGGAAAAGATGATGATCCTTTTGAATAGAATCCAGAAGCGGCCTTTCAAGAAAGGAAAGAGCAGTCAATTCAGACCCTTGTCCTGGACCTCCCTAATTTAGCTAAACCCTTTGACCTTTACATTCCTGGTCGAAGGCGAATCACCCTTGGAGTATTAGTGCAAAAACTGGGACCACTTGAAATGGAACAACGCAAGAATGCCCTCCAGGCATTGGCCAGCCACCCCATCCGACCAGGATACTGGGGGTATCTAAAAACCTGGAAATGAGCAGCCCGCAAGGCCAGCTCCCTCCTAAGGGAAAAGGACGCCACTTGGTGTTCCTAACCACCCACCATGCCCTGAAGTTGCAGGGATCACTCCGTGGGCACAATGACCTCGAGTGAGGAGGCCCTCCAACTCCAACCTCCAGAGAGACAACCTGGGGCAACGGGCCCCCATGACGACTCGTGTGACCATCACTTGACCTAGAGCTTCTCTCAGAAAACCACAAGAGTGTGCCCCAAAAGAACAGACTATTGCTTGCAGGACTTACTGCACCCAGAGCAGAGCTAATAAACTTGGCAGGGGAACCGTAAATAATGCTGCCACCATAGAAAAGCCTACAGACACCACTGTGACGGTGACCAATGAGACCAGCTGGACTCCTGGCTACTTCAAAAGGCCGTTGACTGAGTGGCCGTCATGGTCCTGGATCACCACCGGCCCTGGACTGTCTGGGAGTTGAGCAGGCAGGGCTCTGATACCTGGTGTTGTTTGTATGTTAATTCAGTGGCCTAACTGAAGAAAGCGCAGACTACTGGTCAGAGCATCTAGGCTGGCAGAAACCGTCAGCCTAAGGGGGCCGAACCAATGTGGAACAGGGTAAAACCGGCCCCCCCAGCGTCCCTGTGCATATCTTTCCTGGACCCTTAAAGGTCATTAGAATCTATAAAGCTTCCAACGCTGGTGCTCAGGCAGACGAGCAGTGAGGGAGGAGGCCTGGGGACAATCAACCTCACCTGGAGGCTGCTGGGGAGAAGTCCTGCCCCTCTCCCCGGGTATGAGGACACCCAACTCAGCACGAAGCATTTACAGAAGAGGTGTCTGCACCCTCAGCGCCCCAAGAATGTGGAATGGGACAAGAGGCAGAGGAGGGGTTTGTCACTGGCAAAGCCCATTAAAAATTCCTGGGAGATAAAAATAGAATCTGGGCAGTAAAATAAAGTCTAACCTTTTTTTCCTTTGTGCTTTTTCTAATTTCACTTGTTCCTAGGTTTCCACAGGCAGAGGTCCCACACCCGGCACTTCAGACCCGATTTCCTAGTGCAAGATGGCTGGGCCGACACTTCAGCTCTCCGGGCCCCGTGCAGACTCCGCCACATAGAGCCTGAGCTCCAGCCAACCCAGCCCTCGAGAGCTCCGCCCCGTCCCTCCCGCTGACGCTGACGGGATCCCTACACAGCAGCCCGGCCCACAGCCCGCGGGGGAGCGCACGCTCTCACCTCTCCATTCTCTGATCAAAATATAAAGTTTTCCTTTGCTTCTGAGCCAAACTCAGTCTCGATCTGTTGGCTCCAATGACACTGGGCAGGGGGACCCTTGTTGGGGCCCACTCTGCAGGATCAGTAACAGAATTTGAGAACATTGTAACTTCAAAGAATAGATGCGTGAGCCAAACTGTTATTAACAAAGAGCAGTGTATAAGGCTCGTGTAAAATAAGATGTTTCTAACACTTCCATTTGATATTTCCATCACTTTATTATAAGCAAGTTCAGTGGAGGGGTTTGTCGTATTTGTCAGGCCAACATTAGAGAAATGCAGTGATTTCTTTCCAAGGATGTGGATCTACTAATCTTGGCTGAAGGTTCAATCTTGTTTTGAATGATTTTCCATTGAAAATGATACCTCTCTTTCAGCTCCTGGATTTCTGCGAAGTATAAAATTTATATAGTTTATTACCAAAGGGTAAAGGTGGGAGGAGGGATAAATTAACAGTTTCGGATTAACATATACACACTTCTATGTATAAAATATATCATCAACAAGGAACTACTGTATAGCACAGGGAACTATACTCAATATTTTGTAATAACCCCTAAGGGGAAATAATCTGAAAAAAAATAGATATCTATATCGACATCATGTATCAACTACAGATAAAAAGGAACCTAAAGGAGGCCGATGGCGAGCGTTTCTGACACTGAAGACTTCACTCACCTAAATTTCGGACTCTGCTTACGGCCCAAGTCCCTTAATGAACATACATGTACCAGTGGCTTAAAAATTCGCCAGACTGGGGTTTGGGGAGACACTGATTTGGAAAAATCCCTGGTGTTCTCCTTACATACATGGGAACTTTCCTACAGCTAAAACATGCCTGTGATACCCAGAAGATGGTACACGGTTGGATCAGGAAGATTTTGGAAAAGGCACCTCATCTCTTAATCTCACGGTGGTCGAGTTCACCCCACCAGCCTCTTTCCTAACAATCTCCCCACTTGAGGATGTCAGCACCTTCAATGTCCTGTTACACAGAGTTGGGAATTTGTCCACAGGATGAAGGGGAAGGAGGAGAAACAATGAGAGACAAGCCCTAGATGTTCGGACAGGCAAATGCCACTCTAATTTCCAATCAGGAAGAAGAATTAAGCAAAGGCTTAGCCTGCCGCACGAAACCACAGTAGGGGCAGAAGCACACCACCAGTTTTGCGGCCAGCTCCCAAAAAAGCGAGTTGACAAATGAAGCTCAGGAAACTTCAATTCACAAATCTGCAGAATTATAAATTATGACTCTCCAAGCAAGCCGGAAATGCAAATCAGCAATACAAAGAAGTCTCACTTCCCATCGGTCAAAGGGGACCATGCTGAAAAAAGGGTAAAAACCAGAAATGCAGGACAGGCCATGGAGAAAAGGGAGACTTGTTAGGCTGATGGGGGGGAAGTAAACTGTCAACGGCCACTCTGTAGAAGTGTATGGTGTTTCCTAAAACATCTAAAAATCACAGCTAGAGAGCATAGGGCACTTCCACTCATGGGCGTATAAACTGGGAAATCTAAAATTCAACAAGACACGGGCACCCCTAAGTTTAGGGCTGCTCTGTTTACAAGAAACTCCAATTCGGTACACCTTAAATATCCCAGGTGAGAGAAAAATGGATAAAGAAGTTGTGGTACTTATGTACAATGGAATATCACTCAGCCATGTAATAAATGTTATAAGGCTAGTAGCAGCATGCTGACTGGATTTACGTACGACGTTTAGAAGTGAAATAAGTCACACAGAAAAAGACACTTATTATAAGATATCACTTATAGAGGGAATGTAAACATCGCTACAAAGGACCTGTACTACAAAACAGAATAGAGCCACACATTTAGAGAACACACCATGGCTGCTTAATGGAAAGGTGAGGTGGGGTGAGGCATAAAAGAAGGGTTTGAAATTACCACAGATAGCGTTCCATAAACCACATATGTAACAGACAAGCCCTATTCCTTGCTCAGTGAACTGGACTCCAAACCCCCTATTCAACGCACAAAAAATATATCTGACTAGTAAGAATCTTAAAACCTCTGTATTGATATCTCTCTGTAAGTGAATCAAGTGGGTGTAAAACGGTATAAACACAGCAGTGAAAATCAGCTAAACCCCAATATAAAAATAAATTTCAAAAAAAAACAACAACAAAGATATTGAAAGAGAGAGAAATTCTTACAGAGATCGTTCAGGGGCTTTGAAGCAACTTCGATTGAGCATATCTAGACCCACAGCTGGATTACACATAAGGCTGGAAACTGTTGGGGCTGAGAGGATTGGTGAGATTGGGTGAGCAAACGAAGACCCTTTAAAGTAATACTGCGTGGTACCCATTTCATTTGTTCCAAATCTCCAGGTTCAAGGGAATCATCCTACAGCGAAAACATGCATGGGAAACCCAGATGATGATACACCGTGTGATCTGGAAAGGTTTCTAAAATGCACCTCATTTCACAACTCCTGGTGCTCGGGTTCCCCCCATCCAGCAGCTTTACCAACAATCTCCCCACTTGGAGAATCAGCACCTTTAACCTATTGTTTCATACAGGTTGCAATTTGTCCTGAGGATGAACGGGATGAGGGGGAACCCATGAGAAACTAGCTCTAGGTGTTGGGACAGGCACAGGTCACTATAATTTCCCATCAGGAAGAAGAATTAACGACAGGCTCATCCTGCCCCATGGAACCAGAATAGTGCCTGAAGCAATCCTGCGGTTTTGCAGCCAGCTCCCAAAAAAGCCATTTGAAAAATGTAGCTCAGGGACACTGTAATTCACAACCTTGCAGGGTTATAAATGATAACTCTCATCCAAAAATATACCAAGGGGAGGCAACGAACAGTATTTGAAAGCAAGGCAGAATTGCAGGAAACAGATTTCAGGAGGAAGATACGAATTGTCTTTAAAGCACATGAAAAGCGGGAAAACGTGGACAATGATGCACTTGGCCAAAAAGGGCGTATGCGTTTTTTCCTGAATATATTTAGGAAAAAACGCATACGCTCTTTTTGGCCAATCAAGCAACCCGGAAAGGAAAATCAGCACTACAAAGAAGTCTCACTTCCCATAGGTCAAAAGGGCCATCCTTAAAAAGTGTAAAAACCAGACATGCAGGCAGGACAGGCCAGGGAGAAAAGGGAGCCTTGTTAGGCTGATGGGCGGAATGACAAATGCCAATGGTAACTCGGGTATGGTGTTTCCTGAAACATCTAAAAAACACAGCTAGAGAGCATAGGGCTCTTCCACTCATAGGTGTATACAATGGGAAATCTGACAATCAACAAGACACGGGCACCCCAAAGTTTAGGGCTGCTCTGTTGACAAGAACCTCCACTTCGGTACACCTTAAATATCCCAGAAAAGAGAAAAATGGATAAATAAGTTGTGGTACTTATGTACAATGGAATATCACTCAGCCATGAAATCAATGTCATAAGGCTAGTAGCAGCAGGCTGAGTGGATTTATGTACGACGATTCTAAGTGAAATAAGTCACACAGAAAAAGGCACTTATCATAAGATATCACTTATACAGTGAATGTAAAAATCGCTACACATGACCTGTACTACAAAACAGAGCAGAGTCACACATTTAGAAAACGAACTATGGCTACTTAACGGGAAACGTGAGGTGGCGTGAGACATAAAACAAGGGTTTGAAATTAGCACAGATAGCGTTCCATAAACCACATATGTAACAGACAAGCCTTAATCTTTTCTAAGTGAACTGGACTCCCCACCCCCTATTCAAGGCAAAGAATATATTTGACTAGTAAGAATCTTAAAACCTATGTATTGATACAGCTTTGTAAGTGAATCAAGAGGGTGTAAAGTGGCATAAACACAGCAGTGAAAATCAGCTAAACGCAGTTATTAAAAAAACCCCGACAAAGACAGTGAAAGAGAGAGAAATTCGTACATAGTACGTTCAGGGGCAGTGAAGCAACCTGGACTGATCATATCAAGACCCACAGCTGGATTAGACATAAGGCTGGACACTCTTGGGGCCGAGAGGATTGGTGAGGTTGGGTGAGCAAACGCAGACCCTTTAAAGTAATACTGTGTTGTACCCATTCTATGGGTCCTAAAATCTCCAGGTTCAAGGGAATCTTCCTACAGCGAAAAAATGCATGGGAAACCCAGTGGATGGTATACAGTGTGATTGGGAAAGGCTTCTGAAATGCACCTCATTTCTCATCTCCTGGTGCTCGGGTTCACCATTCCAGGCGCTTTAGTAACAATCTCCCCACTGGAGAATCAGCACCTTTAACTTCCTGTCTCGTACAGGTTGCAATTTGTCCTGAGAATGAATGCTAAGAGGGGGAACCCATGAAAGAGTAGCTCTACGTGTTGTGACAGGCACACATCACTCTAATTTCCCATCAGAAAGAAGAAATAACCACAGGCTCAGCCTGCCCCACGGAACAAGAATAGGGCCTAAAGCAATCCCGCAGTTATGGGGCGAGCTCCCAAAAAAACGAGTTGAAAAATGGAGCTCAGGGGCACTGCAATTCACTAACCTGCAGAGTTATAAATGATCACTCTCGTCCAAAAATATATTGAGGGTAGGCAATGAAGACGATTTGAAAGAAGGCAGAATTGCAGGAAACAGATTTCAGGAGGTAGATTCAAATCGCCTTTAAAGCACATGAAAAGCGGCAAAACAACGACAATGCTGCACTTGGCCAAAACGGGCGTAGGCGTTTTTTCCTGAATATATTCAGGAAAAAACGTATACGCCCTTTTCAGGCAACCAAGCAAGCCGGAAAGGCAAATCAGCACTACAAAGAAGTCTCCCTTGCCATGGGTCAAAGGGGCCATCCTAGAAAAGTACAGAATCCAGAAATGCAGGACAGGCCAGGGAGAAAAGGGAGCCTTGTTAGGCTGATGGGCGGGATGTAAATTGCCAACGGCCACTCTGGAGAAGTGTATGGTGTTTCCTAAAACATCTAAAAAACACAGCTTGAGAGCATAGGGCACTTCCACTCCTGGGCGTATAAAATGGGAAAATTAACAATCAACAACACACGGGCACCCCACAATTTAGGGCTGCTCTGTTTACAAGAACCTCCACTTCAGTACACCTTAAATTCGCCACAATAGAGAAAAATGGATAAAGAAGTTGTGCTACTTATGTACAATGGAATAGCACTCAGCCATGAAATCAATGTCATACGGCTAGTAGCAGCATGATGAGTGGATTTACGTACGCTGTTTCTAAGTGAAATAAGTCACCCAGAAAAAGACACTTACATAAGATATCACTTATACAGGGAAAATAAAAATCGCTACACATGACCTGATTATAAATATATCGAGGGAAGGCAACGAAGAGGATTTGAAAGCAAGGCAGAATTGCAGGAAAAAGATTTCAGTAGGTAGATTCGAATCGCCTTCAAAGCACAGGAAAAGAGGGAAAACCTCCACAATGATGCGCTTGGCCAAAAAGGGCGTATGCGTTTTTTCCTGAATATATTCAGGAAAAAACGCATACGCCCTTTTTGGCCAACCAAGCAACCTGTAAAGGCAAATCAGCGCTACAAAGAAGTCTCGCTTCCCATCGGTCAAAAGGGCCATGCTGAATAAAGTGTCAAAACCAGAAATGTAGGACAGCCCAAGGAGAAACGGGAGCCTTGCTACGCTGATGGGCGGGATGTAAATTGCCAATAACCACTCTGGAGAAGTGTATGGTGTGTCCTAAAACATCTAAAAAACTCAGTTTAGAGAGCATACGTCACTTCCACTCATGGGCGTATAAATTGGGAAAACTAAAAATCAGCAAGACACAGGCACCCCAAAGTTTAGGGCTGCTCTGTTGACAAGAACCTCCACTTCGTTACACCTTAAATATCCCAGGAAAGAGAAAAATGAATAAAGAAGTTCTGGTCCTTATGTACAATGGAATATCACTCAGCCATGAAATCAACGTCATAAGGCTAGTAGCAGCATGATGAGTGGATTTAGGTATGACGATTCTAAGTGAAATAAGTCACACAGAAAAAGACACTGATCCTAAGATATCACTTATAGAGGGAATGTAAAAACCGCTACACTTGAACTGAATTACAATACAGAACAGGGTCACACGTTTAGAAAACACACAATGGCTGTTTAACGGGAAAGGAGAGGTGTGGTGATGCATAAAACAAGGGTTTGAAATTAGCACAGATACCGTTCCATAAACCCAATATGTAATAGACAAGACTTACTCCTTGCTCAGTGAACTGGACTCAACACCCCCTATTCACCGACCAAGAATATATCTGACTAGTAAGAATCTTAAAACCTATGTATTGATATCTCTCTGTAAGTGAGTCAAGTGGGTTTAAAGGGCCATAAACACAGCAGTGAAAAGCAGCTAAACCCCATTATAAAAATCAATCACTTTTAAAAACCCGTGAAACAAAGACAGTGAAAGAGAGAGAAATTCTTACCAAATTCGTTCAGGGGCTGTGATGCCACCTGGATTGACCATATCTAGACCCACAGCTGATTGAGACATAAGGGTGGACACTCAGGGGCTGAGAGGTTTGGTGAGGTTGGGGGAGCAAACGCAGACACTTTAAAGGAATACTGCGTGGTACCCATCCCATGGGTCCCAAATCTCCAGGTTCAAGGGCGTCTTCCTACATCGAAAACATGCATGAGAAACCCAGAAGATGGTACACCGTGTGATCGAGAAAGGTTTCTAAAACGCACCTCATTTCTCATCTCCTTGTGCTCGGGTTCGCCATTCCAGCCGCTTTACTAGCAATCTCCCTCCTTGCAGAATCAGCACCTTTAACCTCCTGTTCCGTACAGGTTGCAAATTGTCCTGAGGATGAACGGGAAGAAGGGGAACTAATGAGAGACTAGCTCTAGGTGTTGGGACAGGCACAGGCCACTCTATTTTCCAATCAGGAAGAAGAATTAACCACAGGCTCATCCTGCCGCCCGGAACCAGAATAGGGCCTGAAGCAATCCTGCGCTTTTGCGGCCAGCTCCCAAGAAAGCGAGTTGAAAAATGGAGCTCAGGGGCACTGCAATTCACAAACCTGCAGAGTTATAAATGATGACTCTCGTCCACAAATGTATTGAGGAAAGGCAACGAAGAGGATTTGAAAGCAAGGCAGAATTGCAGGAAACAGATTTCAGGAGGTAGATTCGAATCGCCATTAAAGCACAGGAAAAGCGGCAAAACCTCGACAATGATGCACTTGGCCAAAAAGGGCGTATGCGTTTGTTCCTGAATATATACAGGAACAAACGCATACGCCCTATCTGGCCAACCAAGCAACCTGGAAAGGCAAATCAGCGCTACAAAGAAGTCTCGCTTCCCGTCGGTCAAAAGGGCCATGCTGAATAAAGTGTCAAAACCAGAAATGCAAGACAGGCCAAGGAGAAACGGGAGCCTTGCTACGCTGATGGGCGGGATGAAAATTGGCAACAGCCACTCTGGAGAAGTGTACAGTGTGTCCTGAAACATCTAAAAAACTCAGCTTACAGAGCATAGGGCACTTCCACTCATGGGCGTATAAATTGGGAAAACTAAAAATCAGCAAGACACAGGCACCCCAAAGTTTAGGGCTGCTCTGTTGACAAGAACCTCCACTTCGTTATACCTTAAATATCCCAGGAAAGAGAAAAATGGATAAAGAAGTTGTGGTCCTTATGTACAAAGGAATATCACTCAGCCATGAAATCAACGTCATAAGGCTAGTAGCAGCATGATGAGTGGATTTAGGTACGACGATTCTAAGTGAAATAAGTCACACAGAAAAAGACACTGATCCTAAGATATCACTTATAGAGGGAATGTAAAAACCGCTACACTTGAACTGAATTACAAAACAGAACAGAATCACACGTTTAGAAAACACACTATGGCTGCTTAACGGGAAAGGAGAGGTGGGGTGATGCATAAAACAAGGGTTTGAAATTAGCTCAGATACCATTCCATAAACCCAATATGTAATAGACAAGACTTACTCCTTGCTCAGTGAACTGGACTCAACACCCCCTATTCACCGACCAAGAATATATCTGACTAGTAAGAATCTTAAAACCTATGTATTGATATCTCTCTGTAAGTGAGTCAAGTGGGTTTAAAGGGCCATAAACACAGCAGTGAAAAGCAGCTAAAGCCCATTATAAAAATCAATCACTTTTAAAAACCCGTGAAACAAAGACAGTGAAAGAGAGAGAAATTCTTACCAAATTCGTTCAGGGGCTGTGATGCCACCTGGATTGACCATATCTAGACCCACAGCTGATTCAGACATAAGGGTGGACACTCAGGGGCTGAGAGGTTTGGTGAGATTGGGGGAGCAAACGCAGACCCTTTAAAGGAATACCCCGTGGTACCCATCCCATGGGTCCCAAATCTCCAGGTTCAAGGGCATCTTCCTACATCGAAAACATGCATGAGAAACCCAGAAGATGGTACACCGTGTGATCGGGAAACGTTTCTAAAACGCACGTCATTTCTCATCTCCTTGTGCTCGGGTTCGCCATTCCAGCCGCTTTACTAGCAATCTCCCTCCTTGGAGAATCAGCACCTTTAACCTCCTGTTCCGTACAGGTTGCAATTTGTCCTGAGGATGAACGGGAAGAGGGGGAACCAATGAGAGACTAGCTCTAGGTGTTGGGACAGGCACAGCTCACTCTATTTTCCCATCAGGAAGAAGAATTAACCACAGGCTCAACCTGCCGCCCGGAACCAGAATAGGGCCTGAAGCAATCCTGTGCTTTTGCGGCCAGCTCCCAAGAAAGCGAGTTGAAAAAAGGAGCTGAGGGGCACTGTAATTCACAAACCTGCAGAGTTATAAATGATAACTCTCGTCCACAAATATATTGAGGGAAGGCAACGAAGAGGATTTGAAAGCAAGGCAGAATTGCAGGAAACAGATTTCCGGAGGTAGATTCGAATCGCCTTCAAAGCACAGGAAAAGCGGCAAAACCTCCACAATGATGCCCCTGGCCTAAAAGTGCGTATGCGTTTTTTCCTGAATATATTCAGGAAAAAACGCATACGCCCTTTTTGGCCAACCAAGCAACCTGGAAAGGCAAATAAGCGCTACAAAGAAGTCTCGCTTCCCATCGGTCAAAAGGGCCATGCTGAATAAAGTGTCAAAACCAGAAATGCAGATCAGCCCAAGGAGAAGCGGGAGCCTTGCTACGCTGGTGGGCGGGATGTAAATTGCCAACAGCCACTTTGGAGAAGTGTACGGTGTGTCCTGAAACATCTAAAAAACTCAGTTTAGAGAGCACAGGGCACTTCCACTCATGGGCATATAAATTGGGAAAACTAAAAATCAGCAAGACACAGGCATCCCAAAGTTTAGGGCTGCTCTGTTGACAAGAACCTCCACTTCTTTACACCTTAAATATCCCAGGAAAGAGAAATATGGATAAAGAAGTTGTGGTCCTTATGTACAATGGAATATCACTCAGCCATGAAATCAATGTCATAAGGCTAGCAGCAGCATGATAAGTGGATTTAGGTACGACGATTCTAAGTGAAATAAGTCACACAGAAAAAGACACTTATCATAAGATATCACTTATAGAGGGAATGTAAAAACTGCTACACTTGAACTGAATTACAAAACAGAACAGAGTCACACGTTTAGAAAACACACTATGGCTGCTTAACGGGAAAGGAGAGGTGGGGTGATGCATAAAACAAGGGTTTGTAATTAGCTCAGATACCGTTCCATAAACCCAATATGTAATAGACAAGACCTACTCCTTCCTCAGTGAACTGGACTCAAGAACCCCTATTCACCGCCCAAGAATATAACTGACTAGTAAGAATCTTAAAACCTATGTATTGATATCTCTCTGGAAGTGAATCATGTGGGTATAAAGCGGCATAAACACAGCAGTGAAAGGCAGCTAAACCCCATTATAAAAATCAAATACTTTAAAAAAACCAGTGAAACAAAGACAGTGAAAGAGAGAGAAATTCTTACCAAATTCGTTCAGGGACTGTGATTCCACCTGGATTGACCATATCTAGACCCACAGCTGATTGAGACATAAGGGTAGACACTCAGGGGCTGAGAGGTTTGGTGAGATTGGGGGAGCAAACGCAGACCCTTTAAAGGAATACCCCGTGGTACCCATCCCATGGGTCCCAAATCTCCAGGTTCAAGGGCATCTTCCTACATCGAAAACATGCATGAGAAACCCAGAAGATGGTACACCGTGTGATCGGGAAACGTTTCTAAAACGCACGTCATTTCTCATCTCCTTGTGCTCGGGTTCGCCATTCCAGCCGCTTTACTAGCAATCTCCCTCCTTGGAGAATCAGCACCTTTAACCTCCTGTTCCGTACAGGTTGCAATTTGTCCTGAGGATGAACGGGAAGAGGGGGAACCAATGAGAGACTAGCTCTAGGTGTTGGGACAGGCACAGCTCACTCTATTTTCCCATCAGGAAGAAGAATTAACCACAGGCTCAACCTGCCGCCCGGAACCAGAATAGGGCCTGAAGCAATCCTGTGCTTTTGCGGCCAGCTCCCAAGAAAGCGAGTTGAAAAAAGGAGCTGAGGGGCACTGTAATTCACAAACCTGCAGAGTTATAAATGATAACTCTCGTCCACAAATATATTGAGGGAAGGCAACGAAGAGGATTTGAAAGCAAGGCAGAATTGCAGGAAACAGATTTCCGGAGGTAGATTCGAATCGCCTTCAAAGCACAGGAAAAGCGGCAAAACCTCCACAATGATGCCCCTGGCCTAAAAGTGCGTATGCGTTTTTTCCTGAATATATTCAGGAAAAAACGCATACGCCCTTTTTGGCCAACCAAGCAACCTGGAAAGGCAAATAAGCGCTACAAAGAAGTCTCGCTTCCCATCGGTCAAAAGGGCCATGCTGAATAAAGTGTCAAAACCAGAAATGCAGATCAGCCCAAGGAGAAGCGGGAGCCTTGCTACGCTGGTGGGCGGGATGTAAATTGCCAACAGCCACTTTGGAGGAGTGTACGGTGTGTCCTGAAACATCTAAAAAACTCAGTTTAGAGAGCACAGGGCACTTCCACTCATGGGCATATAAATTGGGAAAACTAAAAATCAGCAAGACACAGGCATCCCAAAGTTTAGGGCTGCTCTGTTGACAAGAACCTCCACTTCTTTACACCTTAAATATCCCAGGAAAGAGAAATATGGATAAAGAAGTTGTGGTCCTTATGTACAATGGAATATCACTCAGCCATGAAATCAATGTCATAAGGCTAGCAGCAGCATGATAAGTGGATTTAGGTACGACGATTCTAAGTGAAATAAGTCACACAGAAAAAGACACTTATCATAAGATATCACTTATAGAGGGAATGTAAAAACTGCTACACTTGAACTGAATTACAAAACAGAACAGAGTCACACGTTTAGAAAACACACTATGGCTGCTTAACGGGAAAGGAGAGGTGGGGTGATGCATAAAACAAGGGTTTGTAATTAGCTCAGATACCGTTCCATAAACCCAATATGTAATAGACAAGACCTACTCCTTCCTCAGTGAACTGGACTCAAGACCCCCTATTCACCGCCCAAGAATATAACTGACTAGTAAGAATCTTAAAACCTATGTATTGATATCTCTCTGGAAGTGAATCATGTGGGTATAAAGCGGCATAAACACAGCAGTGAAAGGCAGCTAAACCCCATTATAAAAATCAAATACTTTAAAAAAACCAGTGAAACAAAGACAGTGAAAGAGAGAGAAATTCTTACCAAATTCGTTCAGGGACTGTGATTCCACCTGGATTGACCATATCTAGACCCACAGCTGATTGAGACATAAGGGTAGACACTCAGGGGCTGAGAGGTTTGGTGAGATTGGGGGAGCAAACGCAGACCCTTTAAAGGAATACCCCGTGGTACCCATCCCATGGGTCCCAAATCTCCAGGTTCAAGGGCATCTTCCTACATCGAAAACATGCATGAGAAACCCAGAAGATGGTACACCGTGTGATCGGGAAACGTTTCTAAAACGCACGTCATTTCTCATCTCCTTGTGCTCGGGTTCGCCATTCCAGCCGCTTTACTAGCAATCTCCCTCCTTGGAGAATCAGCACCTTTAACCTCCTGTTCCGTACAGGTTGCAATTTGTCCTGAGGATGAACGGGAAGAGGGGGAACCAATGAGAGACTAGCTCTAGGTGTTGGGACAGGCACAGCTCACTCTATTTTCCCATCAGGAAGAAGAATTAACCACAGGCTCAACCTGCTGCCCGGAACCAGAATAGGGCCTGAAGCAATCCTGTGCTTTTGCGGCCAGCTCCCAAGAAAGCGAGTTGAAAAAAGGAGCTGAGGGGCACTGTAATTCACAAACCTGCAGAGTTATAAATGATAACTCTCGTCCACAAATATATTGAGGGAAGGCAACGAAGAGGATTTGAAAGCAAGGCAGAATTGCAGGAAACAGATTTCCGGAGGTAGATTCGAATCGCCTTCAAAGCACAGGAAAAGCGGCAAAACCTCCACAATGATGCCCCTGGCCTAAAAGTGCGTATGCGTTTTTTCCTGAATATATTCAGGAAAAAACGCATACGCCCTTTTTGGCCAACCAAGCAACCTGGAAAGGCAAATAAGCGCTACAAAGAAGTCTCGCTTCCCATCGGTCAAAAGGGCCATGCTGAATAAAGTGTCAAAACCAGAAATGCAGGACAGGCCAAGGAGAAACGGGAGCCTTGCTATGCTGATGGGCGGGACGTAAATTGCCAACAGCCACTCTGGAGAAGTGTACGGTGTGTCCTGAAACATCTAAAAAACTCAGTTTAGAGAGCATAGGGCACTTCCACTCATGGGCGTATAAATTGGGAAAACTAAAATCAGCAAGACAGCGGCACCCCAAAGTTGAGGGCTGCTCTGTTGACAAGAACCTCCACTTCATTACACCTTAAATATCCCAGGAAAGAGAAAAATGGATAAAGAAGTTGTGGTCCTTATGTACAATGGAATATCACTCAGCCATGAAATCAACGTCATAAGGCTGGTAGCAGCATGATGAGTGGATTTAGCTACGACGATTCTAAGTGAAATAAGTCACACAGAAAAAGACACTGATCATAAGATATCACTTATAGAGGGAATGTAAAAACCGCTACACTTGAACTGAATTACAAAACAGAACAGAGTCACACGTTTAGAAAACACACAATGGCTGCTTAATGGGAAAGGAGAGGTGGTGTGATGCATAAAACAAGGGTTTGAAATTAGCACAGATACCGTTCCATAATCCCAATATGTAACAGACAAGACCTACTCCTTGCTCAGTGAACTGGACTCAACACCCCCTATTCACATCCCAAGAATATATCTGACTAGTAAGAATCTTAAAACCTATGTATTGATATCTCTCTGTAAGTGAGTCAAGTGGGTGTAAAGCGCCATAAACACAGCAGTGAAAAGCAGCTAAACCCCATTATAAAAATCAATCCCTTTTAAAAACCCGTGAAACAAAGACAGTGAAAGAGAGAGAAATTCTTACCAAATTCGTTCAGGGGCTGTGATGCCACCTGGTTTGAACATATCTAGACCCACAGCTGATTGAGACATAAGGGTGGACACTCAGGGGCTGAGAGGTTTCGTGAGATTGGGGGAGCAAACGCAGACCCTTTAAAGTACTACTGCGTGGTAACCATCCCATGGGTCCCAAATCTCCAGGTTCAAGGGCATCTTCCTACATCGAAAACATGCATGAGCAACCCAGAAGATGGTACACCGTGTGATCGGGAAAGGTTTCCAAAACGCACCTCATTTCTCATCTCCTTGTGCTCGGGTTCGCCATTCCAGCCGCTTTACTAGCAATCTCCCTCCTTGGAGAATCAGCACCTTTAACCTCCTTTTAAGTACAGGTTGCAATTTGTCCTGAGGATGAACGGGAAGAGGGGGAACCAATGAGAGACTAGCTCTAGGTGTTGGGACAGGCACAGCTCACTCTATTTTCCCATCAGGAAGAAGATTTAACCACAGGCTCAGCCTGTGCCCGGAACCAGAATAGGTCCTGAAGCAATCCTGCGCTTTTGCGGCCAGCTCCCAAGAAAGCGATTTGAAAAATGGAGCTCAGGGGCCCTGCAATTCACAAACCTGAAGAGTTAAAAATGATAACTCTTGTCCACAAATATATTGAGGGAAGGCAACAAAGAGGATTTGAAAGCAAGGCAGAATTGCAGGAAACAGATTTCAGGAGGTAGATTCGAATCGCCTTCAAAGCACAGGAAAAGAGGCAAAACCTCCACAATGATGCCCTTGGCCAAAAAGGGCGTATGCGTTTTTTCCTGAATATATTCAGGAAAAAACGCATACGCCCTTTTTGGCCAACCAAGCAACCTGGAAAGGCAAATCAGCGCTACAAAGAAGTCTCGCTTCCCATCGGTCAAAAGGGCCATGCTGAATAAAGTGTCAAAACCAGAAATGCAGGACAGGCCAAGGAGAAACGGGAGCCTTGCTATGCTGATGGGCGGGATGTAAATTGCCAACAGCCACTCTGGAGAAGTGTACGGTGTGTCCTGAAACATCTAAAAAACTCAGTTTAGAGAGCATAGGACACTTCCCCTCATGGGCGTATAAATTGGGAAAACTAAAAATCAGCAAGACACAGGCATCCCAAAGTTTAGGGCTGCTCTGTTGACAAGAACCTCCACTTCGTTACACCTTAAACATTCCAGGAAAGAGAAAAATGGATAAAGAAGTTGTGGTCCTTATATACAATGGAATATCACTCAGCCATGAAATCAACGTCATAAGGGTAGTAGCAGCATGATGACTGGATTTAGGTACGACGATTCTAAGTGAAATAAGTCACACAGAAAAAGACACTGATCATAAGATATCACTTATAGAGGGAATGTAAAAACCGCTACACTTGAACTGAATTACAAAACAGAACAGAGTCACACGTTTAGAAAACACACTATGGCTGCTTAACGGGAAAGGGGAGGTGGGGTGATGCATAAAACAAGGGTTTGAAATTAGCTCAGATACCGTTCCCTAACCCAATATGTAATAAGCAAGACCTACTCCTTGCTCAGTGAACAGGACTCAACACCCCCTATTCACCGCCCAAAAATATAACTGACTAGTAAGAATCTTAAAACCTATGTATTGATATCTCTCTGTAAGTGAGTCAAGTGGGTGTAAAGCGGCATAAACACAGCAGTGAAAGGCAGATAAACCCCATTATAAAAATCAATCACTTTTAAAAACCCGTGAAACAAAGACAGTGAAAGAGAGAGAAATTCTGACAAAATTCGTTCAGGGGCTGTGATGCCACCTGGATTGACCCTATCTAGACCCACAGCTGATTGAGACATAAGGGTGGACACTCAGGGGCTGAGAGGTTTGGTGAGGTTGGGGGAGCAAACGCAGACGCTTTAAAGGAATACTGCGTGGTAATGGTCCCATGGGTCCCAAATCTCCAGGTTCAAGGGCATCTTCCTACATCGAAAACATGCATGAGAAATCCAGAAGATGGTACACCGTGTGATCGGGAAAGGTTTTAAAACGCACCTCATTTCTCATCTCCTTGTGCTCGGGTTCGCCATTCCAGCCGCTTTACTAGCAATCTCCGTCCTTGGAGAATCAGCACCTTTAACCTCCTGTACCGTACAGTTTGCAATTTGTCCTGAGGATGAACGGGAAGAGGGGGAACCAATGAGAGACTAGCTCTAGGTGTTGGGACAGGCACAGGCCACTGTATTTTCCCATCAGGAAGAAGAATTAACCACAGGCTCAGCCTGCCTCCCGGAACCAGAATAGGGCCTGAAGCAATCCTGCGCTTTTGTGGCCAGCTCCCAAGAAAGCGAGTTGTAAATTGGAGCTCAGGGGCACTGCAATTCACAAACCTGCAGAATTATAAATGATAACTCTGGGCCACAAATATATTGAGGGAAGGCAACGAGGAGGATTTGAAAGCAAGGCTGAATTGCAGGAAACAGATTTCAGGAGGTAGATTCGAATCGCCTTTAAAGCACAGTATAAGCGGCGAAACCTCGACAGTGATGCCCTTGGCCAAAAAGGGCGTATGCGTTTATTCCTGAATATATTCAGGAAAAAACGCATACGCCCTTTTTGGCCAACCAAGCAACCTGGAAAGGCAAATCAGCGCTACAAAGAAGTCTCGCTTCCCATCGGTCAAAAGGGCCATGCTGAATAAAGTGTCAAAACCAGAAATGCAGGACAGGCCATGGAGAAACGGGAGCCTTGCTACGCTGATGGGCGGGATGTAAATTGCCAACAGCCACTCTGGAGAAGTGTACGGTGTGTCCTGAAACATCTAAAAAACTCAGCTTACAGAGCATAGGGCACTTCCACTCATGGGCGTATAAATTGGGAAAACTAAAAATCAGCAAGACACAGGCACCCCAAAGTTTAGGGCTGCTCTGTTGACAAGAACCTCCACTTCGTTACACCTTAAATATCCCAGGAAAGAGGAAAATGGATAAAGAAGTTGTGGTCCTTATGTACAAAGGAATATCACTCAGCCATGAAATCAACGTCATAAGGCTAGTAGCAGCATGATGAGTGGATTTAGGTACGACGATTCTAAGTGAAATAAGTCACACAGCAAAAGACACTGATCCTAAGATATCACTTATAGAGGCAATCTAAAAACCGCTACACTTGAACTGAATTACAAAACAGAACAGAGTCACACGTTTAGAAAACACACTATGGCTGCTTAACGGGAAAGGAGAGGTGGGGTGATGCATAAAACAGGGGTTTGAAATTAGCTCAGATACCATTCCATAAACCCAATATGTAATAGACAAGACCTACTCCTTGCTCAGTGAACTGGACTCAAGACCCCCTATTCACCGCCCAAGAATATATCTGACTAGTAAGAATCTTAAAACCTATGTATTGATATCTCTCTGTAAGTGAGTGTAGTGGGTGTAAAGCAGCATAAACACAGCAGTGAAAAGAGGCTAAACCCTATTATAAAAATCAATTACTTTTAAAAACCCGTGAAACAAAGACAGTGAAAGAGAGAGAAATTCTTACCAAATTCGTTCAGGGGCTGTGATGCCACCTGTATTGACCATATCTAGACCCACAGCTGATTGAGACATAAGGGTGGACACTCAGGGGCTGAGAGGTTTGGTGAGGATGGGGGAGCAAACGCAGACCCTTTAAAGGAATACTGCGTGGTACCCATCCCATGGGTCCCAAATCTACAGGTTCAAGGGCATCTTCCTACATCGAAAACATGCATGAGAAACCCAGAAGATGGTACACCGTGTGATCGGGAAAGGTTTCTAAAATGCTCCTCAGTTCTCATCTCCTTGGGCTCGGGTTCGCCATTCCAGCCGCTTTACTAGCAATCTCCCTCCTTGCAGAATCAGCACCTTTAACCTCCTGTTCCGTACAGGTTGCAATTTGTCCTAAGGATGAACGGGAAGAGGGGGAACCAATGAGAGACTAGCTCTAGGTGTTGGGACAGGCACAGCTCACTCTATTTTCCCATCAGGAAGAAGAATTAACCACAGGCTCAGCCTGCGCCCGGAACCAGAATAGGGCCTGAAGCAATCCTGCGCTTTTGCGGCCAGCCTTCAAGAAAGCAAGTTGAAAAATGGAGCTCAGGGGCACTGCAATTCACAAACCTGCAGAGTTATAAATGATAACTCTCGTCCACAAATATATCGAGGGAAGGCAACGAAGAGGATTTGAAAGCAAGGCAGAATTGCAGGAAACAGATTTCAGGAGGTAGATTCGAATCGCCTTTAAAGCACAGGAAAAGCGGCGAAACCTCGACAGTGATGCCCTTGGCCAAAAAGGGCGTATGCGTTTTTTCCTGAATATATTCAGGAAAAAACGCATACGCCCTTTTTGGCCAACCAAGCAACCTGGAAAGGCAAATCAGCGCTACAAAGAAGTCTCGCTTCCCATTGGTCAAAAGGGCCATGCTGAATAAAGTGTCAAAACCAGAAATGCAGGACAGGCCATGGAGAAACGGGAGCCTTGCTACGCTGATGGGCGGGATGTAAATTGCCAACAGCCACTCTGGAGAAGTGTACGGTGTGTCCTGAAACATCTAAAAAACTCAGCTTACAGAGCATAGGGCACTTCCACTCATGGGCGTATAAATTGGGAAAACTAAAAATCAGCAAGACACAGGCACCCCAAAGTTTAGGGCTGCTCTGTTGACAAGAACCTCCACTTCGTTACACCTTAAATATCCCAGGAAAGAGAAAAATGGATAAAGAAGTTGTGGTCCTTATTTACAATGGAATATCACTCAGCCATGAAAACAACCTCATAAGGCTGGTAGCAGCATGATGAGTGGATTTAGGTACGACGATTCTAAGTGAAATAAGTCACACAGCAAAAGACACTGATCCTAAGATATCACTTATAGAGGCAATGTAAAAACCGCTACACTTGAACTGAATTACAAAACAGAACAGAGTCACACGTTTAGAAAACACACTATGGCTGCTTAACGGGAAAGGAGAGGTGGGGTGATGCATAAAACAAGGGTTTGAAATTAGCTCAGATACCATTCCATAAACCCAATATGTAATAGACAAGACCTACTCCTTGCTCAGTGAACTGGACTCAACACCCCCTATTCACCGCCCTAGAATATATCTGACTAGTAAGAATCTTAAAACCTATGTATTGATATCTCTCTGTAAGTGAGACATGTGGATGTAAAGCGGCATAAACACAGCAGTGAAAAGCAGCTAAACCCCATTACAAAATCAATTACTGGGCTTCCCTGGTTGCGCAGTGGTTGAGAATCTGCCTGCTAATGCAGGTAACACGGGTTCGAGCCCTGGTCTGGGAAGATCCCACATGCCGTGGAGCAACTAGGCCCGTGAGCCACAACTACTGAGCCTGCGCGTCTGGAGCCTGTGCTCCGCAACAAGAGAGGCCACAAGAGTGAGAGGCCCGCACACCGCGATGAAGAGTGGCCCCCACTTGCCACAACTGGAGAAAGCCCTAGCACAGAAACGAAGACCCAACATAGCAATCAATCAATCAATCAATCACTAAAGAAATCTTAAAAAAAATTTGCTTATATTTAAAAAAAAAACCATTACTTTAAAAAACCCGTGAAACAAAGACAGTGAAAGAGAGAGAAATTCTTACCAAATTCGTTCAGGGGCTGTGATGCCACCTGGATTGACCATACCTAGACCCACAGGTGATTGAGACATAAGGGTGGACACTCAGGGGCTGAGAGGTTTGGTGAGGTTGGGGGAGCAAACGCAGACCCTTTAAAGGAATACTGCGTGGTACCCATCCCATGGGTCCCAAATCTCCAGGTTCAAGGGCATCTTCCTACATCGAAAACATGCATGAGAAACCCAGAAGATGGTACACCATGTGATCGGGAAACGTTTCTAAAACGCACCTCATTTCTCATCTCCTTGTGCTCGGGTTCGCCATTCCAGCCGCTTTACTAGCAATCTCCCTCCTTGGAGAATCAGCACCTTTAACCTCCTGTTCCGTACAGGTTGCAATTTGTCCTGAGGATGAACGGGAAGAGGGGGAACCAATGAGAGACTAGCTCTAGGTGTTGGGACAGGCACAGCTCACTCTATTTTCCCATCAGGAAGAAGAATTAACCACAGGCTCAGCCTGCGCCCGGAACCAGAATAGGGCCTGAAGCAATCCTGTGCTTTTGCGGCCAGCCTTCAAGAAAGCGAGTTGAAAAATGGAGCTCAGGGGCACTGCAATTCACAAACCTGCAGAGTTATAAATGATAACTCTCGTCCACAAATATATCGAGGGAAGGCAACGAAGAGGATTTGAAAGCAAGGCAGAATTGCAGGAAACAGATTTCAGGAGGTAGATTCGAATCGCCTTTAAAGCACAGGAAAAGCGGCGAAACCTCGACAGTGATGCCCTTGGCCAAAAAGGGCGTATGCGTTTTTTCCTGAATATATTCAGGAAAAAACGCATACGCCCTTTTTGGCCAACCAAGCAACCTGGAAAGGCAAATCAGCGCTACAAAGAAGTCTCGCTTCCCATCGGTCAAAAGGGCCATGCTGAATAAAGTGTCAAAACCAGAAATGCAGGACAGGCCATGGAGAAACGGGAGCCTTGCTACGCTGATGGGCGGGATGTAAATTGCCAACAGCCACTCTGGAGAAGTGTACAGTGTGTCGTGAAACATCTAAAAAACTCAGCTTACAGAGCATAGGGCACTTCCACTCATGGGCGTATAAATTGGGAAAACTAAAAATCAGCAAGACACAGGCACCCCCAAAGTTTAGGGCTGCTCTGTTGACAAGAACCTCCACTTCGTTACACCTTAAATATCCCAGGAAAGAGGAAAATGGATAAAGAAGTTGTGGTCCTTATGTACAAAGGAATATCACTCAGCCATGAAATCAACGTCATAAGGCTAGTAGCAGCATGATGAGTGGATTTAGGTACAACGATTCTAAGTGAAATAAGTCACACAGAAAAAGACACTGATCATAAGATATCACTTATAGAGGGAATGTAAAAACCGCTACACTTGAACTGAATTACAAAACAGAACAGAGTCACACGTTTAGAAAACACACTATGGCTGCTTAACGGGAAAGGAGAGGTGGGGTGATGCATAAAACAAGGGTTTGAAATTAGCTCAGATACCATTCCATAAACCCAATATGTAATAGACAAGACCTACTCCTTGCTCAGTGAACTGGACTCAACACCCCCTATTCACCGCCCTAGAATATATCTGACTAGTAAGAATCTTAAAACCTATGTATTGATATCTCTCTGTAAGTGAGACATGTGGATGTAAAGCGGCATAAACACAGCAGTGAAAAGCAGCTAAACCCCATTACAATATCAATTACTGGGCTTCCCTGGTTGCGCAGTGGTTGAGAATCTGCCTGCTAATGCAGGAAATACGGGTTCGAGCCCTGGTCTGGGAAGATCCCACATGCCGTGGAGCAACTAGTCCCGTGAGCCACAACTACTGAGCCTGCGCGTCTGGAGCCTGTGCTCCGCAACAAGAGAGGCCACAAGAGTGAGAGGCCCGCGCACCGCGATGAAGAGTGGCCCCCACTTGCCACAACTGGAGAAAGCCCTAGCACAGAAACGAAGACCCAACATAGCAATCAATCAATCAATCAATCACTAAAGAAATCTTAAAAAAAATTTGCTTATATTTAAAAAAAAAACCATTACTTTAAAAAACCCGTGAAACAAAGACAGTGAAAGAGAGAGGAATTCTTACCAAATTCGTTCAGGGGCTGTGATGCCACCTGGATTGACCATACCTAGACCCACAGGTGATTGAGACATAAGGGTGGACACTCAGGGGCTGAGAGGTTTGGTGAGGTTGGGGGAGCAAACGCAGACCCTTTAAAGGAATACTGCGTGGTACCCATCCCATGGGTCCCAAATCTCCAGGTTCAAGGGCATCTTCCTACATCGAAAACATGCATGAGAAACCCAGAAGATGGTACACCATGTGATCGGGAAACGTTTCTAAAACGCACCTCATTTCTCATCTCCTTGTGCTCGGGTTCGCCATTCCAGCCGCTTTACTAGCAATCTCCCTCCTTGGAGAATCAGCACCTTTAACCTCCTGTTCCGTACAGGTTGCAATTTGTCCTGAGGATGAACGGGAAGAGGGGGAACCAATGAGAGACTACCTCTAGGTGTTGGGACAGGCACAGCTCACTCTATTTTCCCATCAGGAAGAAGAATTAACCACAGGCTCAGCCTGCGCCCGGAACCAGAATAGGGCCTGAAGCAATCCTGCGCTTTTGCGGCCAGCTCCCAAGAAAGCGAGTTGAAAAATGGAGCTCAGGGGCACTGCAATTCACAAACCTGCAGAGTTATAAAAGTAACTCTCGTACACAAATATATCGAGGGAAGGCAACGAAGAGGATTTAAAGCAAGGCACAATTGCAGGAAACAGATTTCAGGAGGTAGATTCGAATCGCCTTTAAAGCACAGGAAAAGCGGCGAAACCTCGACAATGATGCCCTTGGCCAAAAAAGGGCGTATGCGTTTTTTCCTGAATATATTCAGGAAAAAACGCATACGCCCTTTTTGGCCAACCAAGCAACCTGGAAAGGCAAATCAGCGCTACAAAGAAGTCTCGCTTCCCATCGGTCAAAAGGGCCATGCTGAATAAAGTGTCAAAACCAGAAATGCAGGACAGGCCATGGAGAAACGGGAGCCTTGCTACGCTGATGGGCGGGATGTAAATTGCCAACAGCCACTCTGGAGAAGTGTACGGTGTGTCCTGAAACATCTAAAAAACTCAGCTTACAGAGCATAGGGCACTTCCACTCATGGGCGTATAAATTGGGAAAATTAAAAATCAGCAAGACACAGGCATCCCAAAGTTTAGGGCTGCTCTGTTGACAAGAACCTCCACTTCGTTACACCTTAAATATCCCAGGAAAGAGAAAAATGGATAAAGAAGTTGTGGTCCTTATTTACAATGGAATATCACTCAGCCATGAAAACAACCTCATAAGGCTGGTAGCAGCATGATGAGTGGATTTAGGTACGACGATTCTAAGTGAAATAAGTCACACAGAAAAAGACACTTATCAGAAGATATCACTTATAGAGGGAATGTAAAAACCGCTACACTTGAACTGAATTACAAAACAGAACAGAGTCACACGTTTAGAAAACACACTATGGCTGCTTAACGGGAAAGGTGAGATGGGGTGATGCATAAAACAAGGGTTTCAAATTAGCTCAGATACCGTTCCATAAACCCAATATGTAATAGACAAGACCTACTCCTTGCTCAGTGAACTGGCCTCAACACCCCCTATTCACCGCACAAGAATATATCTGACTAGTAAGAATCTTCAAACCTATGTATTGATATCTCTCTGTAAGTGAGTCAAGGGAGTGTAAAGCAGCATAAACACAGCAGTGAAAAGCAGCTAAACCCTATTATAAAAATCAATTACTTTTAAAAACCCGTGAAACAAAGACAGTGAAAGAGAGAGAAATTCTTACCAAATTCGTTCAGGGGCTGTGATGCCACCTGTATTGACCATATCTAGACCCACAGCTGATTGAGACATAAGGGTGGACACTCAGGGGCTGAGAGGTTTGGTGAGGTTGGGGGAGCAAACGCAGACCCTTTAAAGGAATACTGCGTGGTACCCATCCCAGGGGTCCCAAATCTACAGGTTCAAGGGCATCTTCCTACATCGAAAACATGCATGAGAAACCCAGAAGATGGTACACCATGTGATCGGGAAACGTTTCTAAAACGCACCTCATTTCTCATCTCCTTGTGCTCGGGTTCGCCATTCCAGCCGCTTTACTAGCAATCTCCCTCCTTGGAGAATCAGCACCTTTAACCTCCTGTTCCGTACAGGTTGCAATTTGTCCTGAGGATGAACGGGAAGAGGGGGAACCAATGAGAGACTACCTCTAGGTGTTGGGACAGGCACAGCTCACTCTATTTTCCCATCAGGAAGAAGAATTAACCACAGGCTCAGCCTGCGCCCGGAACCAGAATAGGGCCTGAAGCAATCCTGCGCTTTTGCGGCCAGCTCCCAAGAAAGCGAGTTGAACAATGGAGTTCAGGGGCACTGCAATTCACAAACCTGCAGAGTTATAAATGATAACTCTCGTCCACAAATATATCGAGGGAAGGCAACGAAGAGGATTTAAAGCAAGGCACAATTGCAGGAAACAGATTTCAGGAGGTAGATTCGAATCGCCTTTAAAGCACAGGAAAAGCGGCAAAACCTCCACAATGATGCCCTTGGCCAAAAAAGGGCGTATGCGTTTTTTCCTGAATATATTCAGGAAAAAACGCATACGCCCTTTTTGGCCAACCAAGCAACCTGGAAAGGCAAATCAGCGCTACAAAGAAGTCTCGCTTCCCATCGGTCAAAAGGGCCATGCTGAATAAAGTGTCAAAACTAGAAATGCAGGACAGGCCATGGAGAAACGGGAGCCTTGCTACGCTGATGGGCGGGATGTAAATTGCCAACAGCCACTCTGGAGAAGTGTACGGTGTGTCCTGAAACATCTAAAAAACTCAGCTTACAGAGCATAGGGCACTTCCACTCATGGGCGTATAAATTGGGAAAATTAAAAATCAGCAAGACACAGGCATCCCAAAGTTTAGGGCTGCTCTGTTGACAAGAACCTCCACTTCGTTACACCTTAAATATCCCAGGAAAGAGAAAAATGGATAAAGAAGTTGTGGTCCTTATTTACAATGGAATATCACTCAGCCATGAAAACAACCTCATAAGGCTGGTAGCAGCATGATGAGTGGATTTAGGTACGACGATTCTAAGTGAAATAAGTCACACAGAAAAAGACACTTATCAGAAGATATCACTTATAGAGGGAATGTAAAAACCGCTACACTTGAACTGAATTACAAAACAGAACAGAGTCACACGTTTAGAAAACACACTATGGCTGCTTAACGGGAAAGGTGAGATGGGGTGATGCATAAAACAAGGGTTTAAAATTAGCTCAGATACCGTTCCATAAACCCAATATGTAATAGACAAGACCTACTCCTTGCTCAGTGAACTGGCCTCAACACCCCCTATTCACCGCACAAGAATATATCTGACTAGTAAGAATCTTCAAACCTATGTATTGATATCTCTCTGTATGTGAGTCAAGGGAGTGTAAAACAGCATAAACACAGCAGTGAAAAGCAGCTAAACCCTATTATAAAAATCAATTACTTTTAAAAACCCGTGAAACAAAGACAGTGAAAGAGAGAGAAATTCTTACAAAATTCGTTCAGGGGCTGTGATGCCACCTGTATTGACCATATCTAGATCCACAGCTGATTGAGACATAAGGGTGGACACTCAGGGGCTGAGAGGTTTGGTGAGGTTGGGGGAGCAAACGCAGACCCTTTAAAGGAATACTGCGTGGTACCCATCCCATGGGTCCCAAATCTACAGGTTCAAGGGCATCTTCCTACATCGAAAACATGCATGAGAAACCCAGAAGATGGTACACCGTGTGATCGGGAAAGGTTTCTAAAATGCTCCTCATTTCTCATCTCCTTGGGCTCGGGTTCGCCATTCCAGCCGCTTTACTAGCAATCTCCCTCCTTGCAGAATCAGCACCTTTAACCTCCTGTTCCGTACAGGTTGCAATTTGTCCTGAGGATGAACGGGAAGAGGGGGAACCAATGAGAGACTAGCTCTAGGTGTTGGGACAGGCACAGCTCACTCTATTTTCCCATCAGGAAGAAGAATTAACCACAGGCTCAGCCTGCGCCCGGAACCAGAATAGGGCCTGAAGCAATCCTGCGCTTTTGCGGCCAGCCTTCAAGAAAGCGAGTTGAAAAATGGAGCTCAGGGGCACTGCAATTCACAAACCTGCAGAGTTATAAATGATAACTCTCGTCCACAAATATATCGAGGGAAGGCAACGAAGAGGATTTGAAAGCAAGGCAGAATTGCAGGAAACAGATTTCAGGAGGTAGATTCGAATCGCCTTTAAAGCACAGGAAAAGCGGCGAAACCTCGACAGTGATGCCCTTAGCCAAAAAGGGCGTATGCGTTTTTTCCTGAATATATTCAGGAAAAAACGCATACGCCCTTTTTGGCCAACCAAGCAACCTGGAAAGGCAAATCAGCGCTACAAAGAAGTCTCGCTTCCCATCGGTCAAAAGGGCCATGCTGAATAAAGTGTCAAAACCAGAAATGCAGGACAGGCCATGGAGAAACGGGAGCCTTGCTACGCTGATGGGCGGGATGTAAATTGCCAACAGCCACTCTGGAGAAGTGTACGGTGTGTCCTGAAACATCTAAAAAACTCAGCTTACAGAGCATAGGGCACTTCCACTCATGGGCGTATAAATTGGGAAAACTAAAAATCAGCAAGACACAGGCACCCCCAAAGTTTAGGGCTGCTCTGTTGACAAGAACCTCCACTTCGTTACACCTTAAATATCCCAGGAAAGAGAAACATGGATAAAGAAGTTGTGGTCCTTATGTACAAAGGAATATCACTCAGCCATGAAATCAACGTCATAAGGCTAGTAGCAGCATGATGAGTGGATTTAGGTACGACGATTCTAAGTGAAATAAGTCACACAGCAAAAGACACTGATCCTAGGGGCTTCCCTGGTGGCGCAGTGGTTGAGAGTCTGCCTGCCAATGCAGGGGACACGAGTTTGAGCCCTGGTCTGGGAAGATCCCACATGCCGTGGAGCAACTGCGCCCGTGAGCCATAATTACTGAGCCTGCGCGTCTGGAGCCTGTGCTCCGCAGCAAGAGAGGCCGTGATGGTGAGAGGCCTGCGCACCGTGACGAAGAGTGGCCCCCACTTGCCACAACTAGAGAATAGCCCTTGCACAGAAACGAAGCCCCAACGCAGCCATAAATAAATAAATAAAAATTAAAAAAAAAAAAAAAAAAAAAAAGACACTGATCCTAAGATATCACTTATAGAGGCAATGTAAAAACCGCTACACTTGAACTGAATTACAAAACAGAACAGAGTCACACGTTTAGAACACACACTATGGCTGCTTAACGGGAAAGGAGAGGTGGGGTGATGCATAAAACAAGGGTTTGAAATTAGCTCAGATACCATTCCATAAACCCAATATGTAATAGACAAGACCTACTCCTTGCTCAGTGAACTGGACTCAACACCCCCTATTCACCGCCCTAGAATATATCTGACTAGTAAGAATCTTAAAACCTATGTATTGATATCTCTCTGTAAGTGAGACATGTGGATGTAAAGCGGCATAAACACAGCAGTGAAAAGCAGCTAAACCCCATTACAAAATCAATTACTGGGCTTCCCTGGTTGCGCAGTGGTTGAGAATCTGCCTGCTAATGCAGGTAACACGGGTTCGAGCCCTGGTCTGGGAAGATCCCACATGCCGTGGAGCAACTAGGCCCGTGAGCCACAACTACTGAGCCTGCGCGTCTGGAGCCTGTGCTCCGCAACAAGAGAGGCCACAAGAGTGAGAGGCCCGCGCACCCCGATGAAGAGTGGCCCCCACTTGCCACAACTGGAGAAAGCCCTAGCACAGAAACGAAGACCCAACATAGCAATCAATCAATCAATCAATCACTAAAGAAATCTTAAAAAAAATTTGCTTATATTTAAAAAAAAAACCATTACTTTAAAAAACCCGTGAAACAAAGACAGTGAAAGAGAGAGAAATTCTTACCAAATTCGTTCAGGGGCTGTGATGCCACCTGGATTGACCATACCTAGACCCACAGGTGATTGAGACATAAGGGTGGACACTCAGGGGCTGAGATGTTTGGTGAGGTTGGGGGAGCAAACGCAGACCCTTTAAAGGAATACTGCGTGGTACCCATCCCATGGGTCCCAAATCTCCAGGTTCAAGGGCATCTTCCTACATCGAAAACATGCATGAGAAACCCAGAAGATGGTACACCATGTGATCGGGAAACGTTTCTAAAACGCACCTCATTTCTCATCTCCTTGTGCTCGGGTTCGCCATTCCAGCCGCTTTACTAGCAATCTCCCTCCTTGGAGAATCAGCACCTTTAACCTCCTTTTCCGTACAGGTTGCAATTTGTCCTGAGGATGAACGGGAAGAGGGGGAACCAATGAGAGACTAGCTCTAGGTGTTGGGACAGGCACAGCTCACTCTATTTTCCCATCAGGAAGAAGAATTAACCACAGGCTCAGCCTGCGCCCGGAACCAGAATAGGGCCTGAAGCAATCCTGTGCTTTTGCGGCCAGCCTTCAAGAAAGCGAGTTGAAAAATGGAGCTCAGGTGCACTGCAATTCACAAACCTGCAGACTTATAAATGATAACTCTCGTCCACAAATATATCGAGGGAAGGCAACGAAGAGGATTTGAAAGCAAGGCACAATTGCAGGAAACAGATTTCAGGAGGTAGATTCGAATCGCCTTTAAAGCACAGGAAAAGCGGCAAAACCTCGACAATGATGCCCTTGGCCAAAAAGGGCGTATGCGTTTTTTCCTGAATATATTCAGGAAAAAACGCATACGCCCTTTTTGGCCAACCAAGCAACCTGGAAAGGCAAATCAGCGCTACAAAGAAGTCTCGCTTCCCATCAGTCAAAAGGGCCATGCTGAATAAAGTGTCAAAACCAGAAATGCAGGACAAGCCATGGAGAAACGGGAGCCTTGCTACGCTGATGGGCGGGATGTAAATTGCCATCAGCCACTCTGGAGAAGTGTACGGTGTGTCTTGAAACATCTAAAAAACTCAGCTTACAGAGCATAGGGCACTTCCACTCATGGGCTTATAAATTGGGAAAACTAAAAATCAGCAAGACACAGGCACCCCAAAGTTTAGGGCTGCCCTATTGACAAGAGCCTCCACTTCATTTCACCTTAAATATCCCAGGAAAGAGAAAAATGGATAAAGAAGTTGTGGTCCTTATGTACAATGGAATAGCACTCAGCCATGAAATCAACCTCATAAGGCTAGTAGCAGCATGATGAGTGGATTTAGCTACGACGATTCTAAGTGAAATAAGTCACACAGAAAAAGACACTTATCACAAGATATCACTTATAGAGGGAATGGAAGAACCGCTACACTTGAACTGAATTACAAAACAGAATAGAGTCACACGTTTAGAAAACACACTATGGCTGCTTAACGGGAAAGGAGAGGTGGGGTGATGCATAAAACAAGGGTTTAAAATTAGCTCAGATACCGTTCCATAAACCCAATATGTAATAGACAAGACCTACTCCTTGCTCAGTGAACTGGACTCAACACCCCCTATTCACCGCCCAAGAATATATCTGACTAGTAAGAATGTTAAAACCTATGTATTGATATCTCTCTGTAAGTGAGTCAAGTGGGTGTAAAGCGGCAGAAACACAGCAGTGAAAAGGAGCTAAACCCCATTATAAAAATCACTTACTTTAAAAAACCCGTGAAACAAAGACAGTGAAAGAGAGAGAAATTCTTACAAAATTCGTTCAGGGGCTGTGATGCCACCTGGATTGACCATACCTAGACCCACAGGTGATTGAGACATAACGGTGGACACTCAGGGGTGAGAGGTTTGGTGAGGTCGGGGGAGCAAACGCAGACCCTTTAAAGGAATACTGCGTGGTACCCATCCAATGGGTCCCAAATCTCCAGGTTCAAGGGCATCTTCCTACATCGAAAACATGCATGAGAAACTCAGAAGATGGTACACCTTGTGATCGGGAAAGGTTTCTAAAACGCTCCTCATTTCTCATCTCCTTGTGCTCGGGTTCGCCATTCCAGCCGCTTTACTAGCAATCTCCCTCCTTGGAGAATCAGCACCTTTAACCTCCTGTTCCGTACAGGTTGCAATTTGTCCTGAGGATGAACGGGAAGAGGGGGAACCAATGAGAGACTAGCTCTAGGTGTTGGGACAGGCACAGCTCACTCTATTTTCCCATCAGGAAGAAGAATTACCCACAGGCTCAGCCTGCGCCCGGAACCAGAATAGGGCCTGAAGCAATCCTGCGCTTTTGCGGCCAGCTCCCAAGAAAGCGAGTTGAAAAATGGAGCTCAGGGGCACTGCAATTCACAAACCTGCAGAGGTAAAAATGATAACTCTCGTCCACAAATATATCGAGGGAAGGCAACGAAGAGGATTTGAAAGCAAGGCAGAATTGCAGGAAACAGATTTCAGGAGGTAGATTCGAATCCGCTTTAAAGCACAGGAAAAGCGGCGAAACCTCGACAATGATGCCCTTGGACAAAAAGGGCGTATGCGTTTTTTCCTGAATATATTCAGGAAAAAACGCATACGCCCTTTTTGGCCAACTAAGCAACCTGGAAAGGCAAATCAGCGCTACAAAGAAGTCTCGCTTCCCATCGGTCAAAAGGGCCATGCTGAATAAAGTGTCAAAACCAGAAATGCAGGACAGGCCATGGAGAAACGGGAGCCTTGCTACGCTGATGGGCGTGATGTAAATTGCCAACAGCCACTCTGGAGAAGTGTACGGTGTGTCCTGAAACATCTAAAAAACTCAGCTTACAGAGCATACGGCACATCCACTCATGGGCTTATAAATTGGGAAAACTAAAAATCAGCAAGACACAGGCACCCCAAAGTTTAGGGCTGCTCTGTTGACAAGAACCTCCACTTCGTTACACCTTAAATATCCCAGGAAAGAGAAAAATGGATAAAGAAATTGTGGTCCTTATGTACAATGGAATATCACTCAGCCATGAAATCAACGTCATAAGGCTAGTAGCAGCATGATGAGTGGATTTAGGTACGACGATTCTAAGTGAAATAAGTCACACAGAAAAAGACACTTATCATAAGATATCACTTATAGAGGGAATGGAAGAACCGCTACACTTGAACTGAATTACAAAACAGAATAGAGTCACACGTTTAGAAAACACACTATGCTGCTTAACGGGAAAGGAGAGGTGGGGTGATGCATAAAACAAGGGTTTCAAATTAGCTCAGATACCGTTCCATAAACCCAATATGTAATAGACAAGACCTACTCCTTGCTCAGTGAACTGGACTCAACACCCCCTATTCACCGCCCAAGAATATATCTGACTAGTAAGAATGTTAAAACCTATGTATTGATATCTCTCTGTAAGTGAGTCAAGTGGGTGTAAAGTGGCAGAAACAGAGCAGTGAAAAGCATCTAAACCCCGTTATAAACATCAAATACTTTAAAATACCCGTGAACAAAGACCGTGAAAGAGAGAGAAATTCTTACAAAATTCGTTCAGGGGCTGTGATGCCACCTGGATTGACCATATCTAGACCCACAGCTGATTGAGACATAAGGGTGGACACTCTTGGGGCTGAGAGGTTTGGTGAGGTTGGGGGAGCAAACGCAGACCCTTTAAAGGAATACTGCGTGGTACCCATCCCATGGGTCCCAAATCTCCAGTTTCAAGGGCATCTTCCTACATCGAAAACATGCATGAGAAACCCAGAAGATGGTACACTGTGTGATCGGGAAAGGTTTCTAAAATGCTCCTCATTTCTCATTTCCTTGTGCTCGGGTTCGCCATTCCAGCCGCTTTACTAGCAATCTCCCTCCTT
Organism: Balaenoptera acutorostrata; assembly: GCF_949987535.1. Classification (NCBI taxonomy): domain Eukaryota; kingdom Metazoa; phylum Chordata; class Mammalia; order Artiodactyla; family Balaenopteridae; genus Balaenoptera; species Balaenoptera acutorostrata. Next base: position 63,096 of record NW_026646670.1, read on the forward strand.
GGAGAATCAACACCTTTAACCTCCTGTTCCGTACACGTTGCAATTTGTCCTGAGGATGAACGGGAAGAGGGGGAACCAATGAGAGACTGGCTCTAGGTGTTGGGACAGGCACAGGCCACTGTATTTTCCCTTCAGGAAGAAGAATTAACCACAGGCTCAGCCTGCGCCCGGAACCAGAATAGGGCCTGAAGCAATCCTGCGCTTTTGCGGCCAGCTCCAAAGAAAGCGAGTTGAAAAATGGAACTCAGGGGCACTGCAATTCACAAACCTGCAGAGTTATAAATGATAACTCTCGTCCACAAATATATCGAGGGAAGGCAACGAAGAGGATTTGAAAGCAAGGCAGAATTGCAGGAAACAGATTTCAGGAGGTAGATTCGAATCGCCTTCAAAGCACAGGAAAAGAGGCAAAACCTCCACAATGATGCCCTTGGCCAAAAAGGGCGTATGCGTTTTTTCCTGAATATATTCAGGAAAAAACGCATACGCCCTTTTTGGCCAACCAAGCAACCTGGAAAGGCAAATCAGCGCTACAAAGAAGTCTCGCTTCCCATCGGTCAAAAGGGCCATGCTGAATAAAGTTTCAAAACCAGAAATGCAGGACAGGCCAAGGAGAAACGGGAGCCTTGCTACGCTGATGGGCGGGATGTAAATTGCGAACAGCCACTCTGGAGAAGTGTACGGTGTGTCCTGAAACATCTAAAAAACTCAGTTTAGAGAGCATAGGGCACTTCCACTCATGGGCGTATAAATTGGGAAAACTAAAAATCAGCAAGACACAGGCACCCCAAAGTTTAGGGCTGCCCTGTTGACAAGAACCTCCACTTCGTTACACCTTAAATATCCCAGGAAAGAGAAAAATGGATAAAGAAGTTGTGGTCCTTATATACAATGGAATATCACTCAGCCATGAAATCAACGTCATAAGGCTAGTAGCAGCATGATGAGTGGATTTAGCTACGACGATTCTAAGTGAAATAAGTCACACAGAAAAAGACACTTATCATAAGATATCACTTATAGAGGGAATGGAAAAACCGCTACACTTGAACTGAATTACAAAACAGAATAGAGTCACAGGTTTAGAAAACACACTATGGCTGCTTAACGGGAAAGGAGAGGTGGGGTGATGCATAAAACAAGTGTTTCAAATTAGCTCAGATACCGTTCCATAAACCCAATATGTAATAGACAAGACCTACTCCTTGCTCAGTGAACTGGACTGAAGACCCCCTATTCACCGCCCAAGAATATATCTGACTAGTAAGAATGTTAAAACCTATGTATTGATATCTCTCTGTAAGTGAGTCAAGTGGGTGTAAAGCGGCAGAAACACAGCAGTGAAAAGCAGCTAAACCCCATTATAAAAATCAAATACTTTAAAATACCCGTGAACAAAGACCGTGAAAGAGAGAGAAATTCTTACAAAATTCGTTCAGGGGCTGTGATGCCACCTGGATTGACCATATCTAGACCCACAGCTGATTGAGACATAAGGATGGACCCTCTTGGGGCTGAGAGGTTTGGTGAGGTTGGGGGAGCAAACGCAGACCCTTTAAAGGAATACTGCGTGGTACCCATCCCATGGGTCCCAAATCTCCAGGTTCAAGGGCATCTTCCTACATCAAAAACATGCATGAGAAACCCAGAAGATGGTACACCGTGTGATCGGGAAAGGTTTCTAAAACGCTCCTCATTTCTCATCTCCTTGTGCTCGGGTTCGCCATTCCAGCCGCTTTACTAGCAATCTCCCTCCTTGGAGAATCAGCACCTTTAACCTCCTGTTCCGTACAGGTTGCAATTTGTCCTGAGGATGAACGGGAAGAGGGGGAACCAATGAGAGACTAGCTCTAGGTGTTGGGACAGGCACAGCTCACTCTATTTTCCCATCAGGAAGAAGAATTAACCACAGGCTCAGCCTGCGCCCGGAACCAGAATAGGGCCTGAAGCAATCCTGCGCTTTTGCGGCCAGCCTTCAAGAAAGCGAGTTGAAAAATGGAGCTCAGGGGCACTGCAATTCACAAACCTGCAGAGTTAAAAATGATAACTCTCGGCCACAAATATTTTGAGGGAAGGCAACGAAGAGGATTTGAAAGCAAGGCAGAATTGCAGGAAACAGATTTCAGGAGGTAGATTCGAATCGCCTTTAAAGCACAGGAAAAGCGGCGAAACCTCGACAATGATGCCCTTGGCCAAAAAGGGCGTATGCGTTTTTTCCTGAATATATTTATTAAAAAACGCATACGCCCTTTTTGGCCAACCAAGCAACCTGGAAAGGCAAATCAGCGCTACAAAGAAGTCTCGCTTCCCATCGGTCAAAAGGGCCATGCTGAATAAAGTTTCAAAACCAGAAATGCAGGACAGGCCAAGGAGAAACGGGAGCCTTGCTACGCTGATGGGCGGGATGTAAATTGCGAACAGCCACTCTGGAGAAGTGTACGGTGTGTCCTGAAACATCTAAAAAACTCAGTTTAGAGAGCATAGGGCACTTCCACTCATGGGCGTATAAATTGGGAAAACTAAAAATCAGCAAGACACAGGCACCCCAAAGTTTAGGGCTGCCCTGTTGACAAGAACCTCCACTTCGTTACACCTTAAATATCCCAGGAAAGAGAAAAATGGATAAAGAAGTTGTGGTCCTTATATACAATGGAATATCACTCAGCCATGAAATCAACGTCATAAGGCTAGTAGCAGCATGATGAGTGGATTTAGCTACGACGATTCTAAGTGAAATAAGTCACACAGAAAAAGACACTTATCATAAGATATCACTTATAGAGGGAATGGAAAAACCGCTACACTTGAACTGAATTACAAAACAGAATAGAGTCACAGGTTTAGAAAACACACTATGGCTGCTTAACGGGAAAGGAGAGGTGGGGTGATGCATAAAACAAGTGTTTCAAATTAGCTCAGATACCGTTCCATAAACCCAATATGTAATAGACAAGACCTACTCCTTGCTCAGTGAACTGGACTGAAGACCCCCTATTCACCGCCCAAGAATATATCTGACTAGTAAGAATGTTAAAACCTATGTATTGATATCTCTCTGTAAGTGAGTCAAGTGGGTGTAAAGCGGCAGAAACACAGCAGTGAAAAGCAGCTAAACCCCATTATAAAAATCAAATACTTTAAAATACCCGTGAACAAAGACCGTGAAAGAGAGAGAAATTCTTACAAAATTCGTTCAGGGGCTGTGATGCCACCTGGATTGACCATATCTAGACCCACAGCTGATTGAGACATAAGGATGGACCCTCTTGTGGCTGAGAGGTTTGGTGAGGTTGGGGGGGCAAACGCAGACCCTTTAAAGGAATACTGCGTGGTACCCATCCCATGGGTCCCAAATCTCCAGGTTCAAGGGCATCTTCCTACATCAAAAACATGCATGAGAAACCCAGAAGATGGTACACCGTGTGATCGGGAAAGGTTTCTAAAACGCTCCTCATTTCTCATCTCCTTGTGCTCGGGTTCGCCATTCCAGCCGCTTTACTAGCAATCTCCCTCCTTGGAGAATCAGCACCTTTAAACTCCTGTTCCGTACAGGTTGCAATTTGTCCTGAGGATGAACGGGAAGAGGGGGAACCAATGAGAGACTAGCTCTAGGTGTTGGGACAGGCACAGCTCACTCTATTTTCCCATCAGGAAGAAGAATTAACCACAGGCTCAGCCTGCGCCCGGAACCAGAATAGGGCCTGAAGCAATCCTGCGCTTTTGCGGCCAGCCTTCAAGAAAGCGAGTTGAAAAATGGAGCTCAGGGGCACTGCAATTCACAAACCTGCAGAGTTAAAAATGATAACTCTCGGCCACAAATATTTTGAGGGAAGGCAACGAAGAGGATTTGAAAGCAAGGCAGAATTGCAGGAAACAGATTTCAGGAGGTAGATTCGAATCGCCTTTAAAGCACAGGAAAAGCGGCGAAACCTCGACAATGATGCCCTTGGCCAAAAAGGGCGTATGCGTTTTTTCCTGAATATATTTATTAAAAAACGCATACGCCCTTTTTGGCCAACCAAGCAACCTGGAAAGGCAAATCAGCGCTACAAAGAAGTCTCGCTTCCCATCGGTCAAAAGGGCCATGCTGAATAAAGTGTCAAAACCAGAAATGCAAACAGGCCATGGAGAAACGGGAGCCTTGCTACGCTGATGGGCGGGATGTAAATTGCCAACAGCCACTCTGGAGAAGTGTACGGTGTGTCCTGAAACATCTAAAAAACTCAGTTTACAGAGCATAGGGCACTTCCACTCATGGGCGTATAAATTGGGAAAACTAAAAATCAGCAAGACACAGTCATCCCAAAGTTTAGGGCTGCTCTGTTGACAAGAACCTCCACTTCGTTACACCTTAAATATCCCAGGAAAGAGAAAAATGCATAAAGAAGTTGTGGTCCTTATGTACAATGGAATATCACTCAGCCATGAAATCAACCTCATAAGGCTAGTAGCAGCATGATGAGTGGATTTAGGTACGACGATTCTAAGTGAAATAACTCACACAGAAAAAGACACTGATCCTAAGATATCACTTATAGAGGGAATGGAAAAACCGCTACACTTGAACTGAATTACAAAACAGAATAGAGTCACACGTTTAGAAAACACACTATGGCTGCTTAACGGGAAAGGAGAGGTGGGGTGATGCATAAAACAAGGGTTTCAAATTAGCTCATATACCGTTCCATAAACCCAATATGTAATAGACAAGACCTACTCCTTGCTCAGTGAACTGGACTCAACACCCCCTATTCACCGCCCAAGAATATATCTGACTAGTAAGAATGTTAAAACCTATGTATTGATATCTCTCTGAAAGTGAGTCAAATGGGTGTAAAGCGTCAGAAACACAGCAGTGAAAAGCAGCTAAACCCCATTATAAAAATCAAATACTTTAAAATACCCGTGAACAAAGACCGTGAAAGAGAGAGAAATTCTTACAAAATTCGTTCAGGGGCTGTGATGCCACCTGGATTGACCATATCTAGACCCACAGCTGATTGAGACATAAGGATGGACCCTCTTGGGGCTGAGAGGTTTGGTGAGGTTGGGGGAGCAAACGCAGACCCTTTAAAGGAATACTGCGTGGTACCCATCCCATGGGTCCCAAATGTACAGGTTCAAGGGTATCTTCCTACATCGAAAACAGGCATCAGAAACCCAGAAGATGGTACACCGTGTGATCGGGAAACGTTTCTAAAACGCTCTTCATTTCTCATCTCCTTGTGCTCGGGTTCGCCATTCCAGCCGCTTTACTAGCAATCTCCCTCCTTGGAGAATCAGCACCTTTAACCTCCTGTTCCGTACAGGTTGCAATTTGTCCTGAGGATGAACGGGAAGAGGGGGAACCAATGAGAGACTGCTCTAGGTTTTGGGACAGGCACAGGCCACTCTATTTTCCCATCAGGAAGAAGAATTAACCACAGGCTCAGCCTGCGCCCGGAACCAGAATAGGGCCTGAAGCAATCCTGTGCTTTTGCGGCCAGCTCCCAAGAAAGCAAGTTGAAAAATGGAGCTCAGGGGCACTGCAATTCACAAATCTGCAGAGTTATAAATGATAACTCTCGTCCACAAATATATCGAGGGAAGGCAACGAAGAGGATTTGTAAGCAAGGCAGAAATGCAGGAAACAGATTTCAGGAGGTAGATTCGAATCGCCTTCAAAGCACAGTAATAGCGGCGAAACCTCCACAATGATGCCCTTGGCCAAAAAGGGCGTATGCGTTTTTTCCTGAATATATTCAGGAAAAAAACGCATACGCCCTTTTTGGCCAACCAAGCAACCTGGAAAGGCAAATCAGCGCTACAAAGAAGTCTCGCTTCCCATCGGTCAAAAGGGCCATGCTGAATAAAGTGTGAAAACCAGAAATGCAGGACAGGCCATGGAGAAACGGGAGCCTTGCTACGCTGATGGGCGGGATGTAAATTGCCAACAGCCACTCTGGAGAAGTGTACGGTGTGTCCTGAAACATCTAAAAAACTCAGCTTACAGAGCATAGGGCACTTCCACTCATGGGCGTATAAATTGGGAAAACTAAAAATCAGCAAGACACAGGCATCCCAAAGTTTAGGGCTGCTCTGTTGACAAGAACCTCCACTTCGTTACGCCTTAAATATCCCAGGAAAGAGAAAAATGGATAAAGAAGTTGTGGTCTTTATGTACAATGGAATATCACTCAGCCATGAAATCAACCTCATAAGGCTAGTAGCAGCATGATGAGTGGATTTAGCTACGACGATTCTAAGTGAAATAAGTCACACAGAAAAAGACACTTATCAGAAGATATCACTTATAGAGGGAATGTAAAAACCGGTACACTTAAACTGAATTACAAAACAGAACAGAGTCACACGTTTAGAAAACACACTACGGCTGCTTAACGGGAAAGGTGAGATGGGGTGATGCATAAAACAAGGGTTTCAAATTAGCTCAGATACCGTTCCATAAACCCAATATGTAATAGACAAGACCTACTCCTTGCTCAGTGAACTGGACTGAAGACCCCCTATTCACCGCCCAAGAATATATCTGACTAGTAAGAATCTTAAAACCTATGTATTGATATCTCTCTGTAAGTGAGTCTAGTGGGTGTAAAGCGGCATAAACACAGTAGTGAAAAGCAGCTAAACCCCATTATAAAAATCAATTACTTTTAAAAACCCGTGAAACAAAGACAGTGAAAGAGAGAGAAATTCTTACCAAATTCGTTCAGGGGCTGTGATGCCACCTGTATTGACCATATCTAGACCCACAGCTGATTGAGACATAAGGGTGGACACTCTTGGGGCTGAGAGGTTTGGTGAGGTTGGGGGAGCAAACGCAGACCCTTTAAAGGAATACTGCGTGGTACCCATCCCATGGGTCCCAAATATCCAGGTTCAAGGGTATCTTCCTACATCGAAAACATGCATGAGAAACCCAGAAGATGGTACACCGTGTGATCGGGAAAGGTTTCTAAAACGCTCCTCATTTCTCATCTCCTTGTGCTCGGGTTCGCCATTCCAGCCGCTTTACTAGCAATCTCCCTCCTTGGAGAATCAGCACCTTTAACCTCCTGTTCCGTACAGGTTGCAATTTGTCCTGAGGATGAACGGAAAGAGGGGGAACCAATGAGAGACTAGCTCTAGGTGTTGGGACAGGCACAGCTCACTCTATTTTCCCATCAGGAAGAAGAATTTACCACAGGCTCAGCCTGCGCCCGGAACCAGAATAGGGCCTGAAGCAATCCTGCGCTTTTGCGGCCAGCTCCCAAGAAAGCGAGTTGAAAAATGGAGCTCAGGGGCACTGCAATTCACAAACCTGCAGAGTTAAAAATGATAACTCTCGGCCACAAATATTTTGAGGGAAGGCAACGAAGAGGATTTGAAAGCAAGGCAGAATTGCAGGAAACAGATTTCAGGAGGTAGATTCGAATCGCCTTTAAAGCACAGGAAAAGCGGCGAAACCTCGACAATGATGCCCTTGGCGAAAAAGGGCGTATGCGTTGTTTCCTGAATATATTCAGGAAAAAACGCATACGCCCTTTTTGGCCAACCAAGCAACCTGGAAAGGCAAATCAGCGCTACAAAGAAGTCTCGCTTCCCATCGGTCAAAAGGGCCATGCTGAATAAAGTGTCAAAACCAGAAATGCAGGACAGGCCATGGAGAAACGGGAGCCTTGCTACGCTGATGGGCGGGATGTAAATTGCCAACAGCCACTCTCGAGAAGTGTACGGTGTGTCCTGAAACATCTAAAAAACTCAGCTTAGAGAGCTTAGGGCACTTCCACTCATGGGCGTATAAATTGGGAAAACTAAAAATCAGCAAGACACAGGCACCCCAAAGTTTAGGGCTGCTCTGTTGACAAGAACCTCCACTTCGTTACACCTTAAATATCCCAGGAAAGAGAAAAATGCATAAAGAAGTTGTGGTCCTTATGTACAAAGGAATATCACTCAGCCATGAAATCAACGTCATAAGGCTAGTAGCAGCATGATGAGTGGATTTAGGTACGACGATTCTAAGTGAAATAAGTCAAACAGAAAAAGACACTGATCCTAAGATATCACTTATAGAGGGAATGGAAAAACCGCTACACTTGAACTGAATTACAAAACAGAACAGAGTCACACGTTTAGAACACACACTATGGCTGCTTAACGGGAAAGGAGAGGTGGGGTGATGCATAAAACAAGGGTTTGAAATTAGCTCAGATACCGTTCCATAAACCCAATATGTAATAGACAAGACCTACTCCTTGCTCAGTGAACTGGACTCAACATCCCCTATTCACCGCCGTAGAATATATCTGACTAGTAAGAATCTTAAAACCTAAGTATTGATATCTCTCTGTAAGTGAGACATGTGGATGTAAAGCGGCATAAACACAGCAGTGAAAAGCAGCTAAACCCCATTATAAAAATCAATTACTGGGCTTCCCTGGTAGCACAGTGGTTGAGAATCTGCCTGCTAATGCAGGAAACACGGGTTCGAGCACGGGTCTGGGAAGATCCCACATGCCGTGGAGCAACTAGGCCCGTGAGCCACAACTACTGAGCCTGCGCGTCTGGAGCCTGTGCTCCGCTACAAAAGAGGCCACAATAGTGAGAGGCCCGCGCACCGCGATGAAGAGTGGCCCCCACTTGCCACAACTGGAGAAAGCCCTAGCACAGAAACGAAGACCCAACATAGCAATCAATCAATCAATCAATCACTAAAGAAATCTTAAAAAAAATTTGCTTATATTTAAAAAAAAATCAATTACTTTAAAAAACCCGTGAAACAAAGACAGTGAAAGAGAGAGAAATTCTTACCAAATTCGTTCAGGGGCTGTGATGCCAACTGGATTGACCATACCTAGACCCACAGGTGATTGAGACATAACGGTGGACACTCAGGGGCTGAGAGGTTTGGTGAGGTCGGGGGAGCAAACGCAGACCCTTTAAAGGAATACTGCGTGGTACCCATCCCAGGGGTCCCAAATCTCCACGTTCAAGGGCATCTTCCTACATCGAAAACATGCATGAGAAACCCAGAAGATGGTACACCGTGTGATCCGGAAACGTTTCTAAAACGCACCTCATTTCTCATCTCCTGTGCTCGGGTTCGCCATTCCAGCCGCTTTACTAGCAATCTCCCTCCTTGGAGAATCAGCACCTTTAACCTCCTGTTCCGTACAGGTTGCAATTTGTCCTGAGGATGAACGGGAAGAGTGGGAACCAATGAGAGACTGCTCTAGGTTTTGGGACAGGCACAGGCCACTCTATTTTCCCATCAGGAAGAAGAATTAACCACAGGCTCAGCCTGCGCCCGGAACCAGAATAGGGCCTGAAACAATCCTGCGCTTTTGCGGCCAGCTCCCAAGAAAGCGAGTTGAAAAATGGAGCTCAGGGGCACTGCAATTCACAAACCTGCAGAGTTATAAATGATAACTCTCGTCCACAAATATATCGAGGGAAGGCAACGAAGAGGATTTGAAAGCAAGGCAGAATTGCAGGAAACAGATTTCAGGAGGTAGATTCGAATCGCCTTCAAAGCACAGGAAAAGAGGCAAAACCTCCACAATGATGCCCTTGGCCAAAAAGGGCGTATGCGTTTTTTCCTGAATATATTCAGGAAAAAACGCATACGCCCTTTTTGGCCAACCAAGCAACCTGGAAAGGCAAATCAGCGCTACAAAGAAGTCTCGCCTCCCATTGGTCAAAAGGGCCATGCTGAATAAAGTGTCAAAATCAGAAATGCAGGACAGGCCAAGGAGAAACGGGAGCCTTGCTACGCTGATGGGCGGGATGTAAATTGCCAACAGCCACTCTGGAGAAGTGTACGGTGTGTCCTGAAACCTCTAAAAAACTCAGTTTAGAGAGCATAGGGCACTTCCACTCATGGGCGTATAAATTGGGAAAACTAAAAATCAGCAAGACACAGGCACCCCAAAGTTTAGGGCTGCCCTGTTGACAAGAACCTCCACTTCATTTCACCTTAAATATCCCAGGAAAGAGAAAAATGGATAAAGAAGTTGTGGTCCTTATGTACAATGGAATATCACTCAGCCATGAAATCAACGTCATAAGGCTAGTAGCAGCATGATGAGTGGATTTAGCTACGACGATTCTAAGTGAAATAAGTCACACAGAAAAAGACACTTATCAGAAGATATCACTTATAGAGGGAATGGAAAAACCGCTACACTTGAACTGAATTACAAAACAGAATAGAGTCACACGTTTAGAAAACACACTATGGCTGCTTAACGGGAAAGGAGAGGTGGGGTGATGCATAAAACAAGGGTTTCAAATTAGCTCAGATACCGTTCCATAAACCCAATATGTAATAGACAAGACCTACTCCTTGCTCAGTGAACTGGACTCAAGACCCCCTATTCACCGCCCAAGAATATATCTGACTAGTAAGAATCATAAAACCTATGTATTGATATCTCTCTGTAAGTGAGTCTAGTGGGTGTAAAGCGGCATAAACACAGTAGTGAAAAGCAGCTAAACCCCATTATAAAAATCAATTACTTTTAAAAACCCGTGAAACAAAGACAGTGAAAGAGAGAGAAATTCTTACCAAATTCGTTCAGGGGCTGTGATGCCACCTGTATTGACCATATCTAGACCCACAGCTGATTGAGACATAAGGGTGGACACTCAGGGGCTGAGAGGTTTGGTGAGGTTGGGGGAGCAAACGCAGACCCTTTAAAGGAATACTGCGTGGTACCCATCCCAGGGGTCCCAAATCTACAGGTTCAAGGGCATCTTCCTACATCGAAAACATGCATGAGAAACCCAGAAGATGGTACACCATGTGATCGGGAAACGTTTCTAAAACGCACCTCATTTCTCATCTCCTTGTGCTCGGGTTCGCCATTCCAGCCGCTTTACTAGCAATCTCCCTCCTTGGAGAATCAGCACCTTTAACCTCCTGTTCCGTACAGGTTGCAATTTGTCCTGAGGATGAACGGGAAGAGGGGGAACCAATGAGAGACTACCTCTAGGTGTTGGGACAGGCACAGCTCACTCTATTTTCCCATCAGGAAGAAGAATTAACCACAGGCTCAGCCTGCGCCCGGAACCAGAATAGGGCCTGAAGCAATCCTGCGCTTTTGCGGCCAGCTCCCAAGAAAGCGAGTTGAACAATGGAGCTCAGGGGCACTGCAATTCACAAACCTGCAGAGTTATAAATGATAACTCTCGTCCACAAATATATCGAGGGAAGGCAACGAAGAGGATTTAAAGCAAGGCACAATTGCAGGAAACAGATTTCAGGAGGTAGATTCGAATCGCCTTTAAAGCACAGGAAAAGCGGCGAAACCTCGACAATGATGCCCTTGGCCAAAAAAGGGCGTATGCGTTTTTTCCTGAATATATTCAGGAAAAAACGCATACGCCCTTTTTGGCCAACCAAGCAACCTGGAAAGGCAAATCAGCGCTACAAAGAAGTCTCGCTTCCCATCGGTCAAAAGGGCCATGCTGAATAAAGTGTCAAAACTAGAAATGCAGGACAGGCCATGGAGAAACGGGAGCCTTGCTACGCTGATGGGCGGGATGTAAATTGCCAACAGCCACTCTGGAGAAGTGTACGGTGTGTCCTGAAACATCTAAAAAACTCAGCTTACAGAGCATAGGGCACTTCCACTCATGGGCGTATAAATTGGGAAAACTAAAAATCAGCAAGACACAGGCATCCCAAAGTTTAGGGCTGCTCTGTTGACAAGAACCTCCACTTCGTTACACCTTAAATATCCCAGGAAAGAGAAAAATGGATAAAGAAGTTGTGGTCCTTATTTACAATGGAATATCACTCAGCCATGAAAACAACCTCATAAGGCTGGTAGCAGCATGATGAGTGGATTTAGGTACGACGATTCTAAGTGAAATAAGTCACACAGAAAAAGACACTTATCAGAAGATATCACTTATAGAGGGAATGTAAAAACCGCTACACTTGAACTGAATTACAAAACAGAACAGAGTCACACGTTTAGAAAACACACTATGGCTGCTTAACGGGAAAGGTGAGATGGGGTGATGCATAAAACAAGGGTTTAAAATTAGCTCAGATACCGTTCCATAAACCCAATATGTAATAGACAAGACCTACTCCTTGCTCAGTGAACTGGCCTCAACACCCCCTATTCACCGCACAAGAATATATCTGACTAGTAAGAATCTTCAAACCTATGTATTGATATCTCTCTGTATGTGAGTCAAGGGAGTGTAAAGCAGCATAAACACAGCAGTGAAAAGCAGCTAAACCCTATTATAAAAATCAATTACTTTTAAAAACCCGTGAAACAAAGACAGTGAAAGAGAGAGAAATTCTTACCAAATTCGTTCAGGGGCTGTGATGCCACCTGTATTGACCATATCTAGACCCACAGCTGATTGAGACATAAGGGTGGACACTCAGGGGCTGAGAGGTTTGGTGAGGTTGGGGGAGCAAACGCAGACCCTTTAAAGGAATACTGCGTGGTACCCATCCCATGGGTCCCAAATCTACAGGTTCAAGGGCATCTTCCTACATCGAAAACATGCATGAGAAACCCAGAAGATGGTACACCGTGTGATCGGGAAAGGTTTCTAAAATGCTCCTCATTTCTCATCTCCTTGGGCTCGGGTTCGCCATTCCAGCCGCTTTACTAGCAATCTCCCTCCTTGCAGAATCAGCACCTTTAACCTCCTGTTCCGTACAGGTTGCAATTTGTCCTGAGGATGAACGGGAAGAGGGGGAACCAATGAGAGACTAGCTCTAGGTGTTGGGACAGGCACAGCTCACTCTATTTTCCCATCAGGAAGAAGAATTAACCACAGGCTCAGCCTGCGCCCGGAACCAGAATAGGGCCTGAAGCAATCCTGCGCTTTTGCGGCCAGCCTTCAAGAAAGCGAGTTGAAAAATGGAGCTCAGGGGCACTGCAATTCACAAACCTGCAGAGTTATAAATGATAACTCTCGTCCACAAATATATCGAGGGAAGGCAACGAAGAGGATTTGAAAGCAAGGCAGAATTGCAGGAAACAGATTTCAGGAGGTAGATTCGAATCGCCTTTAAAGCACAGGAAAAGCGGCGAAACCTCGACAGTGATGCCCTTGGCCAAAAAGGGCGTATGCGTTTTTTCCTGAATATATTCAGGAAAAAACGCATACGCCCTTTTTGGCCAACCAAGCAACCTGGAAAGGCAAATCAGCGCTACAAAGAAGTCTCGCTTCCCATCGGTCAAAAGGGCCATGCTGAATAAAGTGTCAAAACCAGAAATGCAGGACAGGCCATGGAGAAACGGGAGCCTTGCTACGCTGATGGGCGGGATGTAAATTGCCAATAGCCACTCTGGAGAAGTGTACGGTGTGTCCTGAAACATCTAAAAAACTCAGCTTACAGAGCATAGGGCACTTCCACTCATGGGCGTATAAATTGGGAAAACTAAAAATCAGCAAGACACAGGCACCCCCAAAGTTTAGGGCTGCTCTGTTGACAAGAACCTCCACTTCGTTACACCTTAAATATCCCAGGAAAGAGAAACATGGATAAAGAAGTTGTGGTCCTTATGTACAAAGGAATATCACTCAGCCATGAAATCAACGTCATAAGGCTAGTAGCAGCATGATGAGTGGATTTAGGTACGACGATTCTAAGTGCAATAAGTCACACAGCAAAAGACACTGATCCTAAGATATCACTTATAGAGGCAATGTAAAAACCGCTACACTTGAACTGAATTACAAAACAGAACAGAGTCACACGTTTAGAACACACACTATGGCTGCTTAACGGGAAAGGAGAGGTGGGGTGATGCATAAAACAAGGGTTTGAAATTAGCTCAGATACCATTCCATAAACCCAATATGTAATAGACAAGACCTACTCCTTGCTCAGTGAACTGGACTCAACACCGCCTATTCACCGCCCTAGAATATATCTGACTAGTAAGAATCTTAAAACCTATGTATTGATATCTCTCTGTAAGTGAGACATGTGGATGTAAAGCGGCATAAACACAGCAGTGAAAAGCAGCTAAACCCCATTACAAAATCAATTACTGGGCTTCCCTGGTTGCGCAGTGGTTGAGAATCTGCCTGCTAATGCAGGTAACACGGGTTCGAGCCCTGGTCTGGGAAGATCCCACATGCCGTGGAGCAACTAGGCCCGTGAGCCACAACTACTGAGCCTGCGCGTCTGGAGCCTGTGCTCCGCAACAAGAGAGGCCACAAGAGTGAGAGGCCCGCGCACCCCGATGAAGAGTGGCCCCCACTTGCCACAACTGGAGAAAGCCCTAGCACAGAAACGAAGACCCAACATAGCAATCAATCAATCAATCAATCACTAAAGAAATCTTAAAAAAAATTTGCTTATATTTAAAAAAAAAACCATTACTTTAAAAAACCCGTGAAACAAAGACAGTGAAAGAGAGAGAAATTCTTACCAAATTCGTTCAGGGGCTGTGATGCCACCTGGATTGACCATACCTAGACCCACAGGTGATTGAGACATAAGGGTGGACACTCAGGGGCTGAGATGTTTGGTGAGGTTGGGGGAGCAAACGCAGACCCTTTAAAGGAATACTGCGTGGTACCCATCCCATGGGTCCCAAATCTCCAGGTTCAAGGGCATCTTCCTACATCGAAAACATGCATGAGAAACCCAGAAGATGGTACACCATGTGATCGGGAAACGTTTCTAAAACGCACCTCATTTCTCATCTCCTTGTGCTCGGGTTCGCCATTCCAGCCGCTTTACTAGCAATCTCCCTCCTTGGAGAATCAGCACCTTTAACCTCCTTTTCCGTACAGGTTGCAATTTGTCCTGAGGATAAACGGGAAGAGGGGGAACCAATGAGAGACTAGCTCTAGGTGTTGGGACAGGCACAGCTCACTCTATTTTCCCATCAGGAAGAAGAATTAACCACAGGCTCAGCCTGCGCCCGGAACCAGAATAGGGCCTGAAGAAATCCTGTGCTTTTGCGGCCAGCCTTCAAGAAAGCGAGTTGAAAAATGGAGCTCAGGGGCACTGCAATTCACAAACCTGCAGACTTATAAATGATAACTCTCGTCCACAAATATATCGAGGGAAGGCAACGAAGAGGATTTGAAAGCAAGGCACAATTGCAGGAAACAGATTTCAGGAGGTAGATTCGAATCGCCTTTAAAGCACAGGAAAAGCGGCAAAACCTCGACAATGATGCCCTTGGCCAAAAAGGGCGTATGCGTTTTTTCCTGAATATATTCAGGAAAAAACGCATACGCCCTTTTTGGCCAACCAAGCAACCTGGAAAGGCAAATCAGCGCTACAAATAAGTCTCGCTTCCCATCAGTCAAAAGGGCCATGCTGAATAAAGTGTCAAAACCAGAAATGCAGGACAAGCCATGGAGAAACGGGAGCTTTGCTACGCTGATGGGCGGGATGTAAATTGCCAACAGCCACTCTGGAGAAGTGTACGGTGTGTCTTGAAACATCTAAAAAACTCAGCTTACAGAGCATAGGGCACTTCCACTCATGGGCTTATAAATTGGGAAAACTAAAAATCAGCAAGACACAGGCACCCCAAAGTTTAGGGCTGCCCTATTGACAAGAGCCTCCACTTCATTTCACCTTAAATATCCCAGGAAAGAGAAAAATGGATAAAGAAGTTGTGGTCCTTATGTACAATGGAATAGCACTCAGCCATGAAATCAACCTCATAAGGCTAGTAGCAGCATGATGAGTGGATTTAGCTACGACGATTCTAAGTGAAATAAGTCACACAGAAAAAGACACTTATCATAAGATATCACTTATAGAGGGAATGGAAGAACCGCTACACTTGAACTGAATTACAAAACAGAATAGAGTCACACGTTTAGAAAACACACTATGGCTGCTTAACGGGAAAGGAGAGGTGGGGTGATGCATAAAACAAGGGTTTAAAATTAGCTCAGATACCGTTCCATAAACCCAATATGTAATAGACAAGACCTACTCCTTGCTCAGTGAACTGGACTCAACACCCCCTATTCACCGCCCAAGAATATATCTGACTAGTAAGAATGTTAAAACCTATGTATTGATATCTCTCTGTAAGTGAGTCAAGTGGGTGTAAAGCGGCAGAAACACAGCAGTGAAAAGGAGCTAAACCCCATTATAAAAATCACTTACTTTAAAAAACCCGTGAAACAAAGACAGTGAAAGAGAGAGAAATTCTTACAAAATTCGTTCAGGGGCTGTGATGCCACCTGGATTGACCATACCTAGACCCACAGGTGATTGAGACATAACGGTGGACACTCAGGGGCTGAGAGGTTTGGTGAGGTCGGGGGAGCAAACGCAGACCCTTTAAAGGAATACTGCGTGGTACCCATCCAATGGGTCCCAAATCTCCAGGTTCAAGGGCATCTTCCTACATCGAAAACATGCATGAGAAACTCAGAAGATGGTACACCTTGTGATCGGGAAAGGTTTCTAAAACGCTCCTCATTTCTCATCTCCTTGTGCTCGGGTTCGCCATTCCAGCCGCTTTACTAGCAATCTCCCTCCTTGGAGAATCAGCACCTTTAACCTCCTGTTCCGTACAGGTTGCAATTTGTCCTGAGGATGAACGGGAAGAGGGGGAACCAATGAGAGACTAGCTCTAGGTGTTGGGACAGGCACAGCTCACTCTATTTTCCCATCAGGAAGAAGAATTACCCACAGGCTCAGCCTGCGCCCGGAACCAGAATAGGGCCTGAAGCAATCCTGCGCTTTTGCGGCCAGCTCCCAAGAAAGCGAGTTGAAAAATGGAGCTCAGGGGCACTGCAATTCACAAACCTGCAGAGGTAAAAATGATAACTCTCGTCCACAAATATATCGAGGGAAGGCAACGAAGAGGATTTGAAAGCAAGGCAGAATTGCAGGAAACAGATTTCAGGAGGTAGATTCGAATCCGCTTTAAAGCACAGGAAAAGCGGCGAAACCTCGACAATGATGCCCTTGGACAAAAAGGGCGTATGCGTTTTTTCCTGAATATATTCAGGAAAAAACGCATACGCCCTTTTTGGCCAACTAAGCAACCTGGAAAGGCAAATCAGCGCTACAAAGAAGTCTCGCTTCCCATCGGTCAAAAGGGCCATGCTGAATAAAGTGTCAAAACCAGAAATGCAGGACAGGCCATGGAGAAACGGGAGCCTTGCTACGCTGATGGGCGTGATGTAAATTGCCAACAGCCACTCTGGAGAAGTGTACGGTGTGTCCTGAAACATCTAAAAAACTCAGCTTACAGAGCATACGGCACATCCACTCATGGGCTTATAAATTGGGAAAACTAAAAATCAGCAAGACACAGGCACCCCAAAGTTTAGGGCTGCTCTGTTGACAAGAACCTCCACTTCGTTACACCTTAAATATCCCAGGAAAGAGAAAAATGGATAAAGAAATTGTGGTCCTTATGTACAATGGAATATCACTCAGCCATGAAATCAACGTCATAAGGCTAGTAGCAGCATGATGAGTGGATTTAGGTACGACGATTCTAAGTGAAATAAGTCACACAGAAAAAGACACTTATCATAAGATATCACTTATAGAGGGAATGGAAGAACCGCTACACTTGAACTGAATTACAAAACAGAATAGAGTCACACGTTTAGAAAACACACTATGGCTGCTTAACGGGAAAGGAGAGGTGGGGTGATGCATAAAACAAGGGTTTCAAATTAGCTCAGATACCGTTCCATAAACCCAATATGTAATAGACAAGACCTACTCCTTGCTCAGTGAACTGGACTCAACACCCCCTATTCACCGCCCAAGAATATATCTGACTAGTAAGAATGTTAAAACCTATGTATTGATATCTCTCTGTAAGTGAGTCAAGTGGGTGTAAAGTGGCAGAAACAGAGCAGTGAAAAGCATCTAAACCCCGTTATAAACATCAAATACTTTAAAATACCCGTGAACAAAGACCGTGAAAGAGAGAGAAATTCTTACAAAATTCGTTCAGGGGCTGTGATGCCACCTGGATTGACCATATCTAGACCCACAGCTGATTGAGACATAAGGGTGGACACTCTTGGGGCTGAGAGGTTTGGTGAGGTTGGGGGAGCAAACGCAGACCCTTTAAAGGAATACTGCGTGGTACCCATCCCATGGGTCCCAAATCTCCAGTTTCAAGGGCATCTTCCTACATCGAAAACATGCATGAGAAACCCAGAAGATGGTACACTGTGTGATCGGGAAAGGTTTCTAAAATGCTCCTCATTTCTCATTTCCTTGTGCTCGGGTTCGCCATTCCAGCCGCTTTACTAGCAATCTCCCTCCTTGGAGAATCAACACCTTTAACCTCCTGTTCCGTACACGTTGCAATTTGTCCTGAGGATGAACGGGAAGAGGGGGAACCAATGAGAGACTGGCTCTAGGTGTTGGGACAGGCACAGGCCACTGTATTTTCCCTTCAGGAAGAAGAATTAACCACAGGCTCAGCCTGCGCCCGGAACCAGAATAGGGCCTGAAGCAATCCTGCGCTTTTGCGGCCAGCTCCAAAGAAAGCGAGTTGAAAAATGGAACTCAGGGGCACTGCAATTCACAAACCTGCAGAGTTATAAATGATAACTCTCGTCCACAAATATATCGAGGGAAGGCAACGAAGAGGATTTGAAAGCAAGGCAGAATTGCAGGAAACAGATTTCAGGAGGTAGATTCGAATCGCCTTCAAAGCACAGGAAAAGAGGCAAAACCTCCACAATGATGCCCTTGGCCAAAAAGGGCGTATGCGTTTTTTCCTGAATATATTCAGGAAAAAGCGCATACGCCCTTTTTGGCCAACCAAGCAACCTGGAAAGGCAAATCAGCGCTACAAAGAAGTCTCGCTTCCCATCGGTCAAAAGGGCCATGCTGAATAAAGTTTCAAAACCAGAAATGCAGGACAGGCCAAGGAGAAACGGGAGCCTTGCTACGCTGATGGGCGGGATGTAAATTGCGAACAGCCACTCTGGAGAAGTGTACGGTGTGTCCTGAAACATCTAAAAAACTCAGTTTAGAGAGCATAGGGCACTTCCACTCATGGGCGTATAAATTGGGAAAACTAAAAATCAGCAAGACACAGGCACCCCAAAGTTTAGGGCTGCCCTGTTGACAAGAACCTCCACTTCGTTACACCTTAAATATCCCAGGAAAGAGAAAAATGGATAAAGAAGTTGTGGTCCTTATATACAATGGAATATCACTCAGCCATGAAATCAACGTCATAAGGCTAGTAGCAGCATGATGAGTGGATTTAGCTACGACGATTCTAAGTGAAATAAGTCACACAGAAAAAGACACTTATCATAAGATATCACTTATAGAGGGAATGGAAAAACCGCTACACTTGAACTGAATTACAAAACAGAATAGAGTCACAGGTTTAGAAAACACACTATGGCTGCTTAACGGGAAAGGAGAGGTGGGGTGATGCATAAAACAAGTGTTTCAAATTAGCTCAGATACCGTTCCATAAACCCAATATGTAATAGACAAGACCTACTCCTTGCTCAGCGAACTGGACTGAAGACCCCCTATTCACCGCCCAAGAATATATCTGACTAGTAAGAATGTTAAAACCTATGTATTGATATCTCTCTGTAAGTGAGTCAAGTGGGTGTAAAGCGGCAGAAACACAGCAGTGAAAAGCAGCTAAACCCCATTATAAAAATCAAATACTTTAAAATACCCGTGAACAAAGACCGTGAAAGAGAGAGAAATTCTTACAAAATTCGTTCAGGGGCTGTGATGCCACCTGGATTGACCATATCTAGACCCACAGCTGATTGAGACATAAGGATGGACCCTCTTGGGGCTGAGAGGTTTGGTGAGGTTGGGGGAGCAAACGCAGACCCTTTAAAGGAATACTGCGTGGTACCCATCCCATGGGTCCCAAATCTCCAGGTTCAAGGGCATCTTCCTACATCAAAAACATGCATGAGAAACCCAGAAGATGGTACACCGTGTGATCGGGAAAGGTTTCTAAAACGCTCCTCATTTCTCATCTCCTTGTGCTCGGGTTCGCCATTCCAGCCGCTTTACTAGCAATCTCCCTCCTTGGAGAATCAGCACCTTTAAACTCCTGTTCCGTACAGGTTGCAATTTGTCCTGAGGATGAACGGGAAGAGGGGGAACCAATGAGAGACTAGCTCTAGGTGTTGGGACAGGCACAGCTCACTCTATTTTCCCATCAGGAAGAAGAATTAACCACAGGCTCAGCCTGCGCCCGGAACCAGAATAGGGCCTGAAGCAATCCTGCGCTTTTGCGGCCAGCCTTCAAGAAAGCGAGTTGAAAAATGGAGCTCAGGGGCACTGCAATTCACAAACCTGCAGAGTTAAAAATGATAACTCTCGGCCACAAATATTTTGAGGGAAGGCAACGAAGAGGATTTGAAAGCAAGGCAGAATTGCAGGAAACAGATTTCAGGAGGTAGATTCGAATCGCCTTTAAAGCACAGGAAAAGCGGCGAAACCTCGACAATGATGCCCTTGGCCAAAAAGGGCGTATGCGTTTTTTCCTGAATATATTTATTAAAAAACGCATACGCCCTTTTTGGCCAACCAAGCAACCTGGAAAGGCAAATCAGCGCTACAAAGAAGTCTCGCTTCCCATCGGTCAAAAGGGCCATGCTGAATAAAGTTTCAAAACCAGAAATGCAGGACAGGCCAAGGAGAAACGGGAGCCTTGCTACGCTGATGGGCGGGATGTAAATTGCGAACAGCCACTCTGGAGAAGTGTACGGTGTGTCCTGAAACATCTAAAAAACTCAGTTTAGAGAGCATAGGGCACTTCCACTCATGGGCGTATAAATTGGGAAAACTAAAAATCAGCAAGACACAGGCACCCCAAAGTTTAGGGCTGCCCTGTTGACAAGAACCTCCACTTCGTTACACCTTAAATATCCCAGGAAAGAGAAAAATGGATAAAGAAGTTGTGGTCCTTATATACAATGGAATATCACTCAGCCATGAAATCAACGTCATAAGGCTAGTAGCAGCATGATGAGTGGATTTAGCTACGACGATTCTAAGTGAAATAAGTCACACAGAAAAAGACACTTATCATAAGATATCACTTATAGAGGGAATGGAAAAACCGCTACACTTGAACTGAATTACAAAACAGAATAGAGTCACAGGTTTAGAAAACACACTATGGCTGCTTAACGGGAAAGGAGAGGTGGGGTGATGCATAAAACAAGTGTTTCAAATTAGCTCAGATACCGTTCCATAAACCCAATATGTAATAGACAAGACCTACTCCTTGCTCAGTGAACTGGACTGAAGACCCCCTATTCACCGCCCAAGAATATATCTGACTAGTAAGAATGTTAAAACCTATGTATTGATATCTCTCTGTAAGTGAGTCAAGTGGGTGTAAAGCGGCAGAAACACAGCAGTGAAAAGCAGCTAAACCCCATTATAAAAATCAAATACTTTAAAATACCCGTGAACAAAGACCGTGAAAGAGAGAGAAATTCTTACAAAATTCGTTCAGGGGCTGTGATGCCACCTGGATTGACCATATCTAGACCCACAGCTGATTGAGACATAAGGATGGACCCTCTTGGGGCTGAGAGGTTTGGTGAGGTTGGGGGAGCAAACGCAGACCCTTTAAAGGAATACTGCGTGGTACCCATCCCATGGGTCCCAAATCTCCAGGTTCAAGGGCATCTTCCTACATCAAAAACATGCATGAGAAACCCAGAAGATGGTACACCGTGTGATCGGGAAAGGTTTCTAAAACGCTCCTCATTTCTCATCTCCTTGTGCTCGGGTTCGCCATTCCAGCCGCTTTACTAGCAATCTCCCTCCTTGGAGAATCAGCACCTTTAAACTCCTGTTCCGTACAGGTTGCAATTTGTCCTGAGGATGAACGGGAAGAGGGGGAACCAATGAGAGACTAGCTCTAGGTGTTGGGACAGGCACAGCTCACTCTATTTTCCCATCAGGAAGAAGAATTAACCACAGGCTCAGCCTGCGCCCGGAACCAGAATAGGGCCTGAAGCAATCCTGCGCTTTTGCGGCCAGCCTTCAAGAAAGCGAGTTGAAAAATGGAGCTCAGGGGCACTGCAATTCACAAACCTGCAGAGTTAAAAATGATAACTCTCGGCCACAAATATTTTGAGGGAAGGCAACGAAGAGGATTTGAAAGCAAGGCAGAATTGCAGGAAACAGATTTCAGGAGGTAGATTCGAATCGCCTTTAAAGCACAGGAAAAGCGGCGAAACCTCGACAATGATGCCCTTGGCCAAAAAGGGCGTATGCGTTTTTTCCTGAATATATTTATTAAAAAACGCATACGCCCTTTTTGGCCAACCAAGCAACCTGGAAAGGCAAATCAGCGCTACAAAGAAGTCTCGCTTCCCATCGGTCAAAAGGGCCATGCTGAATAAAGTTTCAAAACCAGAAATGCAGGACAGGCCAAGGAGAAACGGGAGCCTTGCTACGCTGATGGGCGGGATGTAAATTGCGAACAGCCACTCTGGAGAAGTGTACGGTGTGTCCTGAAACATCTAAAAAACTCAGTTTAGAGAGCATAGGGCACTTCCACTCATGGGCGTATAAATTGGGAAAACTAAAAATCAGCAAGACACAGGCACCCCAAAGTTTAGGGCTGCCCTGTTGACAAGAACCTCCACTTCGTTACACCTTAAATATCCCAGGAAAGAGAAAAATGGATAAAGAAGTTGTGGTCCTTATATACAATGGAATATCACTCAGCCATGAAATCAACGTCATAAGGCTAGTAGCAGCATGATGAGTGGATTTAGCTACGACGATTCTAAGTGAAATAAGTCACACAGAAAAAGACACTTATCATAAGATATCACTTATAGAGGGAATGGAAAAACCGCTACACTTGAACTGAATTACAAAACAGAATAGAGTCACAGGTTTAGAAAACACACTATGGCTGCTTAACGGGAAAGGAGAGGTGGGGTGATGCATAAAACAAGTGTTTCAAATTAGCTCAGATACCGTTCCATAAACCCAATATGTAATAGACAAGACCTACTCCTTGCTCAGCGAACTGGACTGAAGACCCCCTATTCACCGCCCAAGAATATATCTGACTAGTAAGAATGTTAAAACCTATGTATTGATATCTCTCTGTAAGTGAGTCAAGTGGGTGTAAAGCGGCAGAAACACAGCAGTGAAAAGCAGCTAAACCCCATTATAAAAATCAAATACTTTAAAATACCCGTGAACAAAGACCGTGAAAGAGAGAGAAATTCTTACAAAATTCGTTCAGGGGCTGTGATGCCACCTGGATTGACCATATCTAGACCCACAGCTGATTGAGACATAAGGATGGACCCTCTTGGGGCTGAGAGGTTTGGTGAGGTTGGGGGAGCAAACGCAGACCCTTTAAAGGAATACTGCGTGGTACCCATCCCATGGGTCCCAAATCTCCAGGTTCAAGGGCATCTTCCTACATCAAAAACATGCATGAGAAACCCAGAAGATGGTACACCGTGTGATCGGGAAAGGTTTCTAAAACGCTCCTCATTTCTCATCTCCTTGTGCTCGGGTTCGCCATTCCAGCCGCTTTACTAGCAATCTCCCTCCTTGGAGAATCAGCACCTTTAAACTCCTGTTCCGTACAGGTTGCAATTTGTCCTGAGGATGAACGGGAAGAGGGGGAACCAATGAGAGACTAGCTCTAGGTGTTGGGACAGGCACAGCTCACTCTATTTTCCCATCAGGAAGAAGAATTAACCACAGGCTCAGCCTGCGCCCGGAACCAGAATAGGGCCTGAAGCAATCCTGCGCTTTTGCGGCCAGCCTTCAAGAAAGCGAGTTGAAAAATGGAGCTCAGGGGCACTGCAATTCACAAACCTGCAGAGTTAAAAATGATAACTCTCGGCCACAAATATTTTGAGGGAAGGCAACGAAGAGGATTTGAAAGCAAGGCAGAATTGCAGGAAACAGATTTCAGGAGGTAGATTCGAATCGCCTTTAAAGCACAGGAAAAGCGGCGAAACCTCGACAATGATGCCCTTGGCCAAAAAGGGCGTATGCGTTTTTTCCTGAATATATTTATTAAAAAACGCATACGCCCTTTTTGGCCAACCAAGCAACCTGGAAAGGCAAATCAGCGCTACAAAGAAGTCTCGCTTCCCATCGGTCAAAAGGGCCATGCTGAATAAAGTGTCAAAACCAGAAATGCAAACAGGCCATGGAGAAACGGGAGCCTTGCTACGCTGATGGGCGGGATGTAAATTGCCAACAGCCACTCTGGAGAAGTGTACGGTGTGTCCTGAAACATCTAAAAAACTCAGTTTACAGAGCATAGGGCACTTCCACTCATGGGCGTATAAATTGGGAAAACTAAAAATCAGCAAGACACAGTCATCCCAAAGTTTAGGGCTGCTCTGTTGACAAGAACCTCCACTTCGTTACACCTTAAATATCCCAGGAAAGAGAAAAATGCATAAAGAAGTTGTGGTCCTTATGTACAATGGAATATCACTCAGCCATGAAATCAACCTCATAAGGCTAGTAGCAGCATGATGAGTGGATTTAGGTACGACGATTCTAAGTGAAATAACTCACACAGAAAAAGACACTGATCCTAAGATATCACTTATAGAGGGAATGGAAAAACCGCTACACTTGAACTGAATTACAAAACAGAATAGAGTCACACGTTTAGAAAACACACTATGGCTGCTTAACGGGAAAGGAGAGGTGGGGTGATGCATAAAACAAGGGTTTCAAATTAGCTCATATACCGTTCCATAAACCCAATATGTAATAGACAAGACCTACTCCTTGCTCAGTGAACTGGACTCAACACCCCCTATTCACCGCCCAAGAATATATCTGACTAGTAAGAATGTTAAAACCTATGTATTGATATCTCTCTGAAAGTGAGTCAAATGGGTGTAAAGCGTCAGAAACACAGCAGTGAAAAGCAGCTAAACCCCATTATAAAAATCAAATACTTTAAAATACCCGTGAACAAAGACCGTGAAAGAGAGAGAAATTCTTACAAAATTCGTTCAGGGGCTGTGATGCCACCTGGATTGACCATATCTAGACCCACAGCTGATTGAGACATAAGGATGGACCCTCTTGGGGCTGAGAGGTTTGGTGAGGTTGGGGGAGCAAACGCAGACCCTTTAAAGGAATACTGCGTGGTACCCATCCCATGGGTCCCAAATGTACAGGTTCAAGGGTATCTTCCTACATCGAAAACAGGCATCAGAAACCCAGAAGATGGTACACCGTGTGATCGGGAAACGTTTCTAAAACGCTCTTCATTTCTCATCTCCTTGTGCTCGGGTTCGCCATTCCAGCCGCTTTACTAGCAATCTCCCTCCTTGGAGAATCAGCACCTTTAACCTCCTGTTCCGTACAGGTTGCAATTTGTCCTGAGGATGAACGGGAAGAGGGGGAACCAATGAGAGACTGCTCTAGGTTTTGGGACAGGCACAGGCCACTCTATTTTCCCATCAGGAAGAAGAATTAACCACAGGCTCAGCCTGCGCCCGGAACCAGAATAGGGCCTGAAGCAATCCTGTGCTTTTGCGGCCAGCTCCCAAGAAAGCAAGTTGAAAAATGGAGCTCAGGGGCACTGCAATTCACAAATCTGCAGAGTTATAAATGATAACTCTCGTCCACAAATATATCGAGGGAAGGCAACGAAGAGGATTTGTAAGCAAGGCAGAAATGCAGGAAACAGATTTCAGGAGGTAGATTCGAATCGCCTTCAAAGCACAGTAATAGCGGCGAAACCTCCACAATGATGCCCTTGGCCAAAAAGGGCGTATGCGTTTTTTCCTGAATATATTCAGGAAAAAAACGCATACGCCCTTTTTGGCCAACCAAGCAACCTGGAAAGGCAAATCAGCGCTACAAAGAAGTCTCGCTTCCCATCGGTCAAAAGGGCCATGCTGAATAAAGTGTGAAAACCAGAAATGCAGGACAGGCCATGGAGAAACGGGAGCCTTGCTACGCTGATGGGCGGGATGTAAATTGCCAACAGCCACTCTGGAGAAGTGTACGGTGTGTCCTGAAACATCTAAAAAACTCAGCTTACAGAGCATAGGGCACTTCCACTCATGGGCGTATAAATTGGGAAAACTAAAAATCAGCAAGACACAGGCATCCCAAAGTTTAGGGCTGCTCTGTTGACAAGAACCTCCACTTCGTTACGCCTTAAATATCCCAGGAAAGAGAAAAATGGATAAAGAAGTTGTGGTCTTTATGTACAATGGAATATCACTCAGCCATGAAATCAACCTCATAAGGCTAGTAGCAGCATGATGAGTGGATTTAGCTACGACGATTCTAAGTGAAATAAGTCACACAGAAAAAGACACTTATCAGAAGATATCACTTATAGAGGGAATGTAAAAACCGGTACACTTAAACTGAATTACAAAACAGAACAGAGTCACACGTTTAGAAAACACACTACGGCTGCTTAACGGGAAAGGTGAGATGGGGTGATGCATAAAACAAGGGTTTCAAATTAGCTCAGATACCGTTCCATAAACCCAATATGTAATAGACAAGACCTACTCCTTGCTCAGTGAACTGGACTGAAGACCCCCTATTCACCGCCCAAGAATATATCTGACTAGTAAGAATCTTAAAACCTATGTATTGATATCTCTCTGTAAGTGAGTCTAGTGGGTGTAAAGCGGCATAAACACAGTAGTGAAAAGCAGCTAAACCCCATTATAAAAATCAATTACTTTTAAAAACCCGTGAAACAAAGACAGTGAAAGAGAGAGAAATTCTTACCAAATTCGTTCAGGGGCTGTGATGCCACCTGTATTGACCATATCTAGACCCACAGCTGATTGAGACATAAGGGTGGACACTCTTGGGGCTGAGAGGTTTGGTGAGGTTGGGGGAGCAAACGCAGACCCTTTAAAGGAATACTGCGTGGTACCCATCCCATGGGTCCCAAATCTCCAGGTTCAAGGGTATCTTCCTACATCGAAAACATGCATGAGAAACCCAGAAGATGGTACACCGTGTGATCGGGAAAGGTTTCTAAAACGCTCCTCATTTCTCATCTCCTTGTGCTCGGGTTCGCCATTCCAGCCGCTTTACTAGCAATCTCCCTCCTTGGAGAATCAGCACCTTTAACCTCCTGTTCCGTACAGGTTGCAATTTGTCCTGAGGATGAACGGAAAGAGGGGGAACCAATGAGAGACTAGCTCTAGGTGTTGGGACAGGCACAGCTCACTCTATTTTCCCATCAGGAAGAAGAATTTACCACAGGCTCAGCCTGCGCCCGGAACCAGAATAGGGCCTGAAGCAATCCTGCGCTTTTGCGGCCAGCTCCCAAGAAAGCGAGTTGAAAAATGGAGCTCAGGGGCACTGCAATTCACAAACCTGCAGAGTTAAAAATGATAACTCTCGGCCACAAATATTTTGAGGGAAGGCAACGAAGAGGATTTGAAAGCAAGGCAGAATTGCAGGAAACAGATTTCAGGAGGTAGATTCGAATCGCCTTTAAAGCACAGGAAAAGCGGCGAAACCTCGACAATGATGCCCTTGGCGAAAAAGGGCGTATGCGTTGTTTCCTGAATATATTCAGGAAAAAACGCATACGCCCTTTTTGGCCAACCAAGCAACCTGGAAAGGCAAATCAGCGCTACAAAGAAGTCTCGCTTCCCATCGGTCAAAAGGGCCATGCTGAATAAAGTGTCAAAACCAGAAATGCAGGACAGGCCATGGAGAAACGGGAGCCTTGCTACGCTGATGGGCGGGATGTAAATTGCCAACAGCCACTCTCGAGAAGTGTACGGTGTGTCCTGAAACATCTAAAAAACTCAGCTTAGAGAGCTTAGGGCACTTCCACTCATGGGCGTATAAATTGGGAAAACTAAAAATCAGCAAGACACAGGCACCCCAAAGTTTAGGGCTGCTCTGTTGACAAGAACCTCCACTTCGTTACACCTTAAATATCCCAGGAAAGAGAAAAATGCATAAAGAAGTTGTGGTCCTTATGTACAAAGGAATATCACTCAGCCATGAAATCAACGTCATAAGGCTAGTAGCAGCATGATGAGTGGATTTAGGTACGACGATTCTAAGTGAAATAAGTCAAACAGAAAAAGACACTGATCCTAAGATATCACTTATAGAGGGAATGGAAAAACCGCTACACTTGAACTGAATTACAAAACAGAACAGAGTCACACGTTTAGAACACACACTATGGCTGCTTAACGGGAAAGGAGAGGTGGGGTGATGCATAAAACAAGGGTTTGAAATTAGCTCAGATACCGTTCCATAAACCCAATATGTAATAGACAAGACCTACTCCTTGCTCAGTGAACTGGACTCAACATCCCCTATTCACCGCCGTAGAATATATCTGACTAGTAAGAATCTTAAAACCTAAGTATTGATATCTCTCTGTAAGTGAGACATGTGGATGTAAAGCGGCATAAACACAGGAGTGAAAAGCAGCTAAACCCCATTATAAAAATCAATTACTGGGCTTCCCTGGTAGCGCAGTGGTTGAGAATCTGCCTGCTAATGCAGGAAACACGGGTTCGAGCACGGGTCTGGGAAGATCCCACATGCCGTGGAGCAACTAGGCCCGTGAGCCACAACTACTGAGCCTGCGCGTCTGGAGCCTGTGCTCCGCAACAAAAGAGGCCACAATAGTGAGAGGCCCGCGCACCGCGATGAAGAGTGGCCCCCACTTGCCACAACTGGAGAAAGCCCTAGCACAGAAACGAAGACCCAACATAGCAATCAATCAATCAATCAATCACTAAAGAAATCTTAAAAAAAATTTGCTTATATTTAAAAAAAAATCAATTACTTTAAAAAACCCGTGAAACAAAGACAGTGAAAGAGAGAGAAATTCTTACCAAATTCGTTCAGGGGCTGTGATGCCACCTGGATTGACCATACCTAGACCCACAGGTGATTGAGACATAACGGTGGACACTCAGGGGCTGAGAGGTTTGGTGAGGTCGGGGGAGCAAACGCAGACCCTTTAAAGGAATACTGCGTGGTACCCATCCCAGGGGTCCCAAATCTCCACGTTCAAGGGCATCTTCCTACATCGAAAACATGCATGAGAAACCCAGAAGATGGTACACCGTGTGATCCGGAAACGTTTCTAAAACGCACCTCATTTCTCATCTCCTGTGCTCGGGTTCGCCATTCCAGCCGCTTTACTAGCAATCTCCCTCCTTGGAGAATCAGCACCTTTAACCTCCTGTTCCGTACAGGTTGCAATTTGTCCTGAGGATGAACGGGAAGAGTGGGAACCAATGAGAGACTGCTCTAGGTTTTGGGACAGGCACAGGCCACTCTATTTTCCCATCAGGAAGAAGAATTAACCACAGGCTCAGCCTGCGCCCGGAACCAGAATAGGGCCTGAAGCAATCCTGCGCTTTTGCGGCCAGCTCCCAAGAAAGCGAGTTGAAAAATGGAGCTCAGGGGCACTGCAATTCACAAACCTGCAGAGTTATAAATGATAACTCTCGTCCACAAATATATCGAGGGAAGGCAACGAAGAGGATTTGAAAGCAAGGCAGAATTGCAGGAAACAGATTTCAGGAGGTAGATTCGAATCGCCTTCAAAGCACAGGAAAAGAGGCAAAACCTCCACAATGATGCCCTTGGCCAAAAAGGGCGTATGCGTTTTTTCCTGAATATATTCAGGAAAAAACGCATACGCCCTTTTTGGCCAACCAAGCAACCTGGAAAGGCAAATCAGCGCTACAAAGAAGTCTCGCCTCCCATTGGTCAAAAGGGCCATGCTGAATAAAGTGTCAAAACCAGAAATGCAGGACAGGCCAAGGAGAAACGGGAGCCTTGCTACGCTGATGGGCGGGATGTAAATTGCCAACAGCCACTCTGGAGAAGTGTACGGTGTGTCCTGAAACCTCTAAAAAACTCAGTTTAGAGAGCATAGGGCACTTCCACTCATGGGCGTATAAATTGGGAAAACTAAAAATCAGCAAGACACAGGCACCCCAAAGTTTAGGGCTGCCCTGTTGACAAGAACCTCCACTTCATTTCACCTTAAATATCCCAGGAAAGAGAAAAATGGATAAAGAAGTTGTGGTCCTTATGTACAATGGAATATCACTCAGCCATGAAATCAACGTCATAAGGCTAGTAGCAGCATGATGAGTGGATTTAGCTACGACGATTCTAAGTGAAATAAGGCACACAGAAAAAGACACTTATCAGAAGATATCACTTATAGAGGGAATGGAAAAACCGCTACACTTGAACTGAATTACAAAACAGAATAGAGTCACACGTTTAGAAAACACACTATGGCTGCTTAACGGGAAAGGAGAGGTGGGGTGATGCATAAAACAAGGGTTTCAAATTAGCTCAGATACCGTTCCATAAACCCAATATGTAATAGACAAGACCTACTCCTTGCTCAGTGAACTGGACTCAAGACCCCCTATTCACCGCCCAAGAATATATCTGACTAGTAAGAATCATAAAACCTATGTATTGATATCTCTCTGTAAGTGAGTCTAGTGGGTGTAAAGCGGCATAAACACAGTAGTGAAAAGCAGCTAAACCCCATTATAAAAATCAATTACTTTTAAAAACCCGTGAAACAAAGACAGTGAAAGAGAGAGAAATTCTTACCAAATTCGTTCAGGGGCTGTGATGCCACCTGTATTGACCATATCTAGACCCACAGCTGATTGAGACATAAGGGTGGACACTCAGGGGCTGAGAGGTTTGGTGAGGTTGGGGGAGCAAACGCAGACCCTTTAAAGGAATACTGCGTGGTACCCATCCCAGGGGTCCCAAATCTACAGGTTCAAGGGCATCTTCCTACATCGAAAACATGCATGAGAAACCCAGAAGATGGTACACCATGTGATCGGGAAACGTTTCTAAAACGCACCTCATTTCTCATCTCCTTGTGCTCGGGTTCGCCATTCCAGCCGCTTTACTAGCAATCTCCCTCCTTGGAGAATCAGCACCTTTAACCTCCTGTTCCGTACAGGTTGCAATTTGTCCTGAGGATGAACGGGAAGAGGGGGAATCAATGAGAGACTACCTCTAGGTGTTGGGACAGGCACAGCTCACTCTATTTTCCCATCAGGAAGAAGAATTAACCACAGGCTCAGCCTGCGCCCGGAACCAGAATAGGGCCTGAAGCAATCCTGCGCTTTTGTGGCCAGCTCCCAAGAAAGCGAGTTGAACAATGGAGCTCAGGGGCACTGCAATTCACAAACCTGCAGAGTTATAAATGATAACTCTCGTCCACAAATATATCGAGGGAAGGCAACGAAGAGGATTTAAAGCAAGGCACAATTGCAGGAAACAGATTTCA
This sequence comes from Balaenoptera acutorostrata, assembly GCF_949987535.1. NCBI lineage: Eukaryota > Metazoa > Chordata > Mammalia > Artiodactyla > Balaenopteridae > Balaenoptera > Balaenoptera acutorostrata. Next base: position 94,346 of record NW_026646670.1, read on the forward strand.
GGAGGTAGATTCGAATCGCCTTTAAAGCACAGGAAAAGCGGCGAAACCTCGACAATGATGCCCTTGGCCAAAAAAGGGCGTATGCGTTTTTTCCTGAATATATTCAGGAAAAAACGCATACGCCCTTTTTGGCCAACCAAGCAACCTGGAAAGGCAAATCAGCGCTACAAAGAAGTCTCGCTTCCCATCGGTCAAAAGGGCCATGCTGAATAAAGTGTCAAAACTAGAAATGCAGGACAGGCCATGGAGAAACGGGAGCCTTGCTACGCTGATGGGCGGGATGTAAATTGCCAACAGCCACTCTGGAGAAGTGTACGGTGTGTCCTGAAACATCTAAAAAACTCAGCTTACAGAGCATAGGGCACTTCCACTCATGGGCGTATAAATTGGGAAAACTAAAAATCAGCAAGACACAGGCATCCCAAAGTTTAGGGCTGCTCTGTTGACAAGAACCTCCACTTCGTTACACCTTAAATATCCCAGGAAAGAGAAAAATGGATAAAGAAGTTGTGGTCCTTATTTACAATGGAATATCACTCAGCCATGAAAACAACCTCATAAGGCTGGTAGCAGCATGATGAGTGGATTTAGGTACGACGATTCTAAGTGAAATAACTCACACAGAAAAAGACACTGATCCTAAGATATCACTTATAGAGGGAATGGAAAAACCGCTACACTTGAACTGAATTACAAAACAGAATAGAGTCACACGTTTAGAAAACACACTATGGCTGCTTAACGGGAAAGGAGAGGTGGGGTGATGCATAAAACAAGGGTTTCAAATTAGCTCATATACCGTTCCATAAACCCAATATGTAATAGACAAGACCTACTCCTTTTTCAGAGAACTGGACTCAACACCCCCTATTCACCGCCCAAGAATATATCTGACTAGTAAGAATGTTAAAACCTATGTATTGATATCTCTCTGAAAGTGAGTCAAATGGGTGTAAAGCGTCAGAAACACAGCAGTGAAAAGCAGCTAAACCCCATTATAAAAATCAAATACTTTAAAATACCCGTGAACAAAGACCGTGAAAGAGAGAGAAATTCTTACAAAATTCGTTCAGGGGCTGTGATGCCACCTGGATTGACCATATCTAGACCCACAGCTGATTGAGACATAAGGATGGACCCTCTTGGGGCTGAGAGGTTTGGTGAGGTTGGGGGAGCAAACGCAGACCCTTTAAAGGAATACTGCGTGGTACCCATCCCATGGGTCCCAAATGTACAGGTTCAAGGGTATCTTCCTACATCGAAAACAGGCATCAGAAACCCAGAAGATGGTACACCGTGTGATCGGGAAACGTTTCTAAAACGCTCTTCATTTCTCATCTACTTGTGCTCGGGTTCGCCATTCCAGCCGCTTTACTAGCAATCTCCCTCCTTGGAGAATCAGCACCTTTAACCTCCTGTTCCGTACAGGTTGCAATTTGTCCTGAGGATGAACGGGAAGAGGGGGAACCAATGAGAGACTAGATCTAGGTGTTGGGACAGGCACAGCTCATTCTATTTTCCCATCAGGAAGAAGACTTAACCACAGGCTCAGCCTGCGCCCGGAACCAGAATAGGGCCTGAAGCAATCCTGCGCTTTTGCGGTCAGCCTTCAAGAAAGCGAGTTGAAAAATGGAGCTCAGGGGCACTGCAATTCACAAACCTGCAGAGTTATAAATGATAACTCTCGTCCACAAATATATCGAGGGAAGGCAACGAAGAGGATTTGAAAGCAAGGCAGAATTGCAGGAAACAGATTTCAGGAGGTAGATTCGAATCGCCTTTAAATCACAGGAAAAGCGGCAAAACTCGACAATGATGCCCTTGGCCAAAAAGGGCGCATGAGTTTTTTCCTGAATATATTCAGGAAAAAACGCATGCGCCCTTTTTGGCCAACCAAGCAACCTGGAAAGGCAAATCAGCGCTACAAAGAAGTCTCACTTCCCATCGGTCAAAAGGGCCATGCTGAATAAAGTGTCAAAACCAGAAATGCAGGTCAGGCCATGGAGAAACGGGAGCCTTGCTACGCTGATGGGCGTGATGTAAATTGCCAACAGCCACTCTCGAGAAGTGTACGGTGTGTCCTGAAACATCTAAAAAACTCAGCTTACAGAGCATACGGCACTTCCACTCATGGGCGTATAAATTGGGAAAACTAAAAATCAGCAAGACACAGGCACCCCAAAGTTTAGGGCTGCTCTGTTGACAAGAACCTCCACTTCGTTACACCTTAAATATCCCAGGAAAGAGGAAAATGGATAAAGAAGTTGTGGTCCTTATGTACAATGGAATATCACTCAGCCATGAAATCAACGTCATAAGGCTAGTAGCAGCATGATGAGTGGATTTAGGTACGACGATTCCAAGTGAAATAAGTCACACAGAAAAAGACACTGATCCTAAGATATCACTTATAGAGGCAATGAAAAAACCGCTACACTTGAACTGAATTACAAAACAGAACAGAGTCACACGTTTAGAACACACACTATGGCTGCTTAACGGGAAAGGAGAGGTGGGGTGATGCATAAAACAAGGGGTTGAAATTAGCTCAGATTCCGTTCCATAAACCCTATATGTAATAGACAAGACCTACTCCTTGCTCAGTGAACTGGACTCAACATCCCCTATTCACCGCCGTAGAATATATCTGACTAGTAAGAATCTTAAAACCTATGTATTGATATCTCTCTGTAAGTGAGACATGTGGATGTAAAGCGGCATAAACACAGCAGTGACAAGCAGCTAAACCCCATTATAAAAATCAATTACTGGGCTTCCCTGGTTGCGCAGTGGTTGAGAATCTGCCTGCTAATGCAGGAAACACGGGTTCGAGCCCTGGTCTGGGAAGATCCCACATGCCGTGGAGCAACTAGGCCCGTGAGCCACAACTACTGAGCCTGCGCGTCTGGAGCCTGTGCTCCGCCACAAGAGAGGCCACAATAGTGAGAGGCCCGCGCACCGCGATGAAGAGTGGCCCCCACTTACCACAACTGGAGAAAGCCCTAGCACAGAAACGAAGACCCAACATAGCAATCAATCAATCAATCAATCACTAAAGAAATCTTAAAAAAAAATTAGCTTATATTTAAAAAAAATCAATTACTTTAAAAAACCCGGGAAACAAAGACAGTGAAAGAGAGAGAAATTCTTACCAAATTCGTTCAGGGGCTGTGATGCCACCTGGATTGACCATACCTAGACCCACAGGTGATTGAGACATAACGGTGGACACTCAGGGGCTGAGAGGTTTGGTGAGGTTGGGGGAGCAAACGCAAACCCTTTAAAGGAATACTGCGTGGTACCCATCCCAGGGGTCCCAAATCTCCAGGTTCAAGGGCATCTTCCTACATCGAAAACATGCATGAGAAACCCAGAAGATGGTACACCGTGTGATCGGGAAACGTTTCTAAAACGCACCTCATTTCTCATCTCCTTGTGCTCGGGTTCGCCATTCCAGCCGCTTTACTAGCAATCTCCCTCCTTGGAGAATCAGCACCTTTAACCTCCTGTTCCGTACAGGTTGCAATTTGTCCTGAGGATCAACGGGAAGAGGGGGAACCAATGAGAGACTAGCTCTAGGTGTTGGGACAGGCACAGCTCACTCTATTTTCCCATCAGGAAGAAGAATTAACCACAGGCTCAGCCTGCGCCCGGAACCAGAATAGGGCCTGAAGCAATCCTGCGCTTTTGCGGCCAGCTCCCAAGAAAGCGAGTTGAAAAATGGAGCTCAGGGGCACTGCAATTCACAAACCTGCAGAGGTAAAAATGATAACTCTCGGCCACAAATATTTTGAGGGAAGGCAACGAAGAGGATTTGAAAGCAAGGCAGAATTGCAGGAAACAGATTTCAGGAGGTAGATTCGAATCGCCTTTAAAGCACAGGAAAAGCGGCAAAACCTCGACAATGATGCCCTTGGCCAAAAAGGGCGTATGCGTTTTTTCCTGAATATATTCAGGAAAAAACGCATACGCCCTTTTTGGCCAACCAAGCAACCTGGAAAGGCAAATCAGCGCTACAAAGAAGTCTCGCTTCCCATCGGTCAAAAGGGCCATGCTGAATAAAGTGTCAAAACCAGAAATGCAGGACAAGCCATGGAGAAACGGGAGCCTTGCTACGCTGATGGGCGGGATGTAAATTGCCAACAGCCACTCTGGAGAAGTGTACGGTGTGTCCTGAAACATCTAAAAAACTCAGCTTACAGAGCATAGGGCACTTCCACTCATGGGCGTATAAATTGGGAAAACTAAAAATCAGCAAGACACAGGCATCCCAAAGTTTAGGGCTGCTCTGTTGACAAGAACCTCCACTTCGTTACACCTTAAATATCCCAGGAAAGAGAAAAATGGATAAAGAAGTTGTGGTCCTTATGTACAATGGAATATCACTCAGCCATGAAATCAACGTCTTAAGGCTAGTAGCAGCATGATGAGTGGATTTAGCTACGACGATTCTAAGTGAAATAAGTCACACAGAAAAAGACACTGATCCTAAGATATCACTTTTAGAGGGAATGTAAAAACCGCTACACTCGAACTGAATTACAAAACAGAACAGAGTCACACGTTTAGAACACACACTATGGCTGCATAACGGTAAAGGAGAGGTGGGGTGATGCATAAAACAAGGGTTTGAAATTAGCTCAGATTCCGTTCCATAAACCCAATATGTAATAGACAAGACCTACTCCTTGCTCAGTGAACTGGACTCAACATCCCCTATTCACCGCCGTAGAATATATCTGACTAGTAAGAATCTTAAAACCTATGTATTGATATCTCTCTGTAAGTGAGACATGTGGATGTAAAGCGGCATAAACACAGCAGTGAAAAGCAGCTAAACCCCATTATAAAAATCAATTACTGGGCTTCCCTGGTTGCGCAGTGGTTGAGAATCTGCCTGCTAATGCAGGAAACACGGGTTCGAGCCCTGGTCTGGGAAGATCCCACATGCCGTGGAGCAACTAGGCCCGTGAGCCACAACTACTGAGCCTGCGCGTCTGGAGCCTGTGCTCCGCCACAAGAGAGGCCACAATAGAGAGAGGCCCGCGCACCGCGATGAAGAGTGGCCCCCACTTGCCACAACTGGAGAAAGCCCTAGCACAGAAACGAAGACCCAACATAGCAATCAATCAATCAATCAATCACTAAAGAAATCTTAAAAAAAAATTAGCTTATATTTAAAAAAAAAATCAATTACTTTAAAAAACCCGTGAAACACAGACAGTGAAAGAGAGAGAAATTCTTACAAAATTCGTTCAGGGGCTGTGATGCCACCTGGATTGACCATACCTAGACCCACAGGTGATTGAGACATAACGGTGGACACTCAGGGGCTGAGAGGTTTGGTGAGGTTGGGGGAGCAAACGCAGACCCTTTAAAGGAATACTGCGTGGTACTCATCCCAGGGGTGCCAAATCTCCAGGTTCAAGGGCATCTTCCTACATCGAAAACATGCATGAGAAACCCAGAAGATGGTACACCGTGTGATCGGGAAACGTTTCTAAAACGCACCTCATTTCTCATCTCCTTGTGCTCGGGTTCGCCATTCCAGCCGCTTTACTAGCAATCTCCCTCCTTGGAGAATCAGCACCTTTAACCTCCTGTTCCGTACAGGTTGCAATTTGTCCTGAGGATCAACGGGAAGAGGGGGAACCAATGAGAGACTAGCTCTAGGTGTTGGGACAGGCACAGCTCACTCTATTTTCCCATCAAGAAGAAGAATTAACCACAGGCTCAGCCTACGCCCGGAACCAGAATAGGGCCTGAAGCAATCCTGCGCTTTTGCGGCCAGCTCCCAAGAAAGCGAGTTGAAAAATGGAGCTCAGGGGCACTGCAATTCACAAACCTGCAGAGTTAAAAATGATAACTCTCGGCCACAAATATTTTGAGGGAAGGCAACGAAGAGGATTTGAAAGCAAGGCAGAATTGCAGGAAACAGATTTCAGGAGGTAGATTCGAATCGCCTTTAAAGCACAGGAAAAGCGGCAAAACCTCGACAATGATGCCCTTGGCCAAAAAGGGCGTATGCGTTTATTCCTGAATATATTCAGGAAAAAACGCATACGCCCTTTTTGGCCAACCAAGCAACCTGGAAAGGCAAATCAGCGCTACAAAGAAGTCTCGCTTCCCATCGGTCAAAAGGGCCATGCTGAATAAAGTGTCAAAACCAGAAATGCAGGACAGGCCATGGAGAAACGGGAGCCTTGCCACGCTGATGGGTGGGATGTAAATTGCCAACAGCCACTCTGGAGAAGTGTACGGTGTGTCCTGAAACATCTAAAAAACTCAGCTTACAGAGCATAGGGCACTTCCACTCATGGGCGTATAAATTGGGAAAACTAAAAATCAGCAAGACACAGGCACCCCAAAGTTTAGGGCTGCCCTGTTGACAAGAGCCTCCACTTCATTTCACCTTAAATATCCCAGGAAAGAGAAAAATGGATAAAGAAGTTGTGGTCCTTATGTACAATGGAATATCACTCAGCCATGAAATCAACGTCATAAGGCTAGTAGCAGCATGATGAGTGGATTTAGCTACGACGATTCTAAGTGAAATAAGGCACACAGAAAAAGACACTTATCATAAGATATCACTTATAGAGGGAATGGAAAAACCGCTACACTTGAACTGAATTACAAAACAGAATAGAGTCACACGTTTAGAAAACACACTATGGCTGCTTAACGGGAAAGGAGAGGTGGGGTGATGCGTAAAACAAGGGTATCAAATTAGCTCAGATACCGTTCCATAAACCCAATATGTAATAGACAAGACCTATTCCTTGCTCAGTGAACTGGACTCAACACCCCCTATTCACCACCCAAGAATATATCTGACTAATAAGAATGTTAAAACCTATGAATTGATATCTCTCTGTAAGTGAGTCAAGTGGGTGTAAAGCGGCAGAAACACAGCAGTGAAAAGGAGCTAAACCCCATTATAAAAATCACTTACTTTAAAAAACCCGTGAAACAAAGACAGTGAAAGAGAGAGAAATTCTGACAAAATTCGTTCAGGGGCTGTGATGCCACCTGGATTGACCATATCTAGACCCACAGCTGATTCAGACATAAGGGTGGACACTCAGGGGCTGGGAGGTTTGGTGAGGTTGGGAGAGAAAACGCAGACCCTTTAAAGAAATACTGCGTGGTACCCATCCCAGGGGTCCCAAATCTCGAGGTTCAAGGGCATCTTCCTACATCGAAAACATGCATGAGAAACCCAGAAGATGGTACATCGTGTGATCGGGAAACGTTTCTAAAACGCTCTTCATTTCTCATCTCCTTGTGCTCGGGTTCGCCATTCCAGCCGCTTTACTAGCAATCTCCCTCCTTGGAGAATCAGCACCTCTAAACTCCTATTCCGTACAGGTTGCAATTTGTCCTGAGGATGAACGGGAAGAGGGGGAACCAATGAGAGACTAGCTCTAGGTGTTGGGACAGGCACAGCTCACTCTATTTTCCCATCAGGAAGAAGAATTAACCACAGGCTCAGCCTGCGCCCGGAACCAGAATAGGGCCTGAAGCAATCCTGCGCTTTTGCGGCCAGCCTTCAAGAAAGCGAGTTGAAAAATGGAGCTCAGGGGCACTGCAATTCACAAACCTGCAGAGTTATAAATGATAACTCTCGGCCACAAATATTTTGAGGGAAGGCAACGAAGAGGATTTGAAAGCAAGGCAGAATTGCAGGAAACAGATTTCAGGATTTAGATTCGAAGCGCCTTTAAAGCACAGGAAAAGCGGCGAAACCTCGACAATGATGCCCTTGGCCAAAAAGGGCGTATGCGTTTTTTCCTAGATATATTCAGGAAAAAACGCATACGCCCTTTTTGGCCAACCAAGCAACCTGGAAAGGCAAATCAGTGCTACAAAGAAGTCTCGCTTCCCATCGGTCAAAAGGGCCATGCTGAATAAAGTGTCAAAACCAGAAATAGAGGACAGGCCATGGAGAAATGGGAGCCTTGCTACGCTGATGAGCGGGATGTAAATTGCCAACAGCCACGCTGGAGAATTGTACGGTGTGTCCTGAAACATCTAAAAAACTCAGCTTAGAGAGCTTAGGGCACTTCCACTCATGGGCGTATAAATTGGGAAAACTAAAAATCAGCAAGACACAGGCATCCCAAAGTTTAGGGCTGCTCTGTTGACAAGAACCTCCACTTCGTTACACCTTAAATATCCCAGGAAAGAGAAAAATGCATAAAGAAGTTGTGGTCCTTATGTACAAAGGAATATCACTCAGCCATGAAATCAACGTCATAAGGCTAGTAGCAGCATGATGAGTGGATTTAGGTACGACGATTCTAAGTGAAATAAGTCACACAGAAAAAGACACTGATCCTAAGATATCACTTATAGAGGGAATGTAAAAACCGCTACACTTGAACTGAATTACAAAACAGAACAGAGTCACACGTTTAGAACACACACTATGGCTGCTTAACGGGAAAGGAGAGGTGGGGTGATGCATAAAACAAGGGTTTGAAATTAGCTCAGATACCGTTCCATAAACCCAATATGTAATAGACAAGACCTACTCCTTGCTCAGTGAACTGGACTCAACATCCCCTATTCACCGCCGTAGAATATATCTGACTAGTAAGAATCTTAAAACCTATGTATTGATATCTCTCTGTAAGTGAGACATGTGGATGTAAAGCGGCATAAACACAGCAGTGAAAAGCAGCTAAACCCCATTATAAAAATCAATTACTGGGCTTCCGTGGTTGCGCAGTGGTTGAGAATCTGCCTGCTAATGCAGGAAACACGGGTTCGAGCACTGGTCTGGGAAGATCCCACATGCCGTGGAGCAACTAGGCCCGTGAGCCACAACTACTGAGCCTGCGCGTCTGGAGCCTGTGCTCCGCAACAAGAGAGGCCACAATAGTGAGAGGCCCGCGCACCGCGATGAAGAGTGGCCCCCACTTGCCACAACTGGAGAAAGCCCTAGCACAGAAACGAAGACCCAACATAGCAATCAATCAATCAATCAATCACTAAAGAAATCTTAAAAAAAAATTTGCTTATATTTAAAAAAAAATCAATTACTTTAAAAAACCCGTGAAACAAAGACAGTGAAAGAGAGAGAAATTCTTACCAAATTCGTTCAGGGGCTGTGATGCCACCTGGATTGACCATACCTAGACCCATAGGTGATTGAGATATAACGGTGGACACTCAGGGGCTGAGAGGTTTGGTGAGGTTGGGGGAGCAAACGCAGACCCTTTAAAGGAATACTGCGTGGTACCCATCCCAGGGGTCCCAAATCTCCACGTTCAAGGGCATCTTCCTACATCGAAAACATGCATGAGAAACCCAGAAGATGGTACACCGTGTGATCGGGAAACGTTTCTAAAACGCACCTCATTTCTCATCTCCTGGGCTCGGGTTCGCCATTCCAGCCGCTTTACTACCAATCTCCCTCCTTGGAGAATCAACACCTTTAACCTCCAGTTCCGTACACGTTGCAATTTGTCCTGAGGATGAACGGGAAGAGGGGGAACCAATGAGAGACTGCTCTAGGTTTTGGGACAGGCACAGGCCACTCTATTTTCCCATCAGGAAGAAGAATTAACCACAGGCTCAGCCTGCGCCCGGAACCAGAATAGGGCCTGAAGCAAGCCTGTGCTTTTGCGGCCAGCTCCCAAGAAAGCAAGTTGAAAAATGGAGCTCAGGGGCACTGCAATTCACAAACCTGCAGAGTTATAAATGATAACTCTCGTCCACAAATATATCGAGGGAAGGCAACGAAGAGGATTTGTAAGCAAGGCAGAATTGCAGGAAACAGATTTCAGGAGGTAGATTCGAATCGCCTTCAAAGCACAGTAATAGCAGCGAAACCTCCACAATGATGCCCTTGGCCAAAAAGGGCGTATGCGTTTTTTCCTGAATATATTCAGGAAAAAAACGCATACGCCCTTTTTGGCCAACCAAGCAACCTGGAAAGGCAAATCAGCGCTACAAAGAAGTCTCGCTTCCCATCGGTCAAAAGGGCCATGCTGAATAAAGTGTCAAAACCAGAAATGCAGGACAGGCCATGGAGAAACGGGAGCCTTGCTACGCTGATGGGCGGGATGTAAATTGCCAACAGCCACTCTGGAGAAGTGTACGGTGTGACTTGAAACATCTAAAAAACTCAGCTTACAGAGCATAGGGCACTTCCACTCATGGGCGTATAAATTGGGAAAATTAAAAATCAGCAAGACACAGGCATCCCAAAGTTTAGGGCTGCTCTGTTGACAAGAACCTCCACTTCGTTACGCCTTAAATATCCCAGGAAAGAGAAAAATGGATAAAGAAGTTGTGGTCTTTATGTACAATGGAATATCACTCAGCCATGAAATCAACCTCATAAGGCTAGTAGCAGCATGATGAGTGGATTTAGCTACGACGATTCTAAGTGAAATAAGTCACACAGAAAAAGACACTTATCAGAAGATATCACTTATAGAGGGAATGTAAAAACCGGTACACTTGAACTGAATTACAAAACAGAACAGAGTCACACGTTTAGAAAACACACTATGGCTGCTTAACGGGAAAGGTGAGATGGAGTGATGCATAAAACAAGGGTTTCAAATTAGCTCAGATACCGTTCCATAAACCCAATATGTAATAGACAAGACCTACTCCTTGCTCAGTGAACTGGACTGAAG